>NC_090734.1:141032621-141040121 GCF_036898095.1 Palaemon carinicauda
CTAAAAACTATGAAATATGAAACATTCCCTCAATGAAAATGAAACATGCAGATTTAAAAGCCGTTTAAAGGTCATTTATGAATGGCAGAGGCAAGGTAAAGTAACAATGCCATAGCAGGACAACGCCCTAGAGACAGACCATACATGCATATAATCAGCACCCAACCCCAAGCTTCCTTTCAGCAGGTAGACCTATAGGTTCCCCCAAACCCCTCCTCCTTAGCTCACAAGGATGGTGAGGTTGCAGACACTACAAGAAACTATCGAGCTCGAGTGTGACTCGAACTCCAGTCCGTCAGATCACCGGGCAGAGACTTTTCCAATAGGGCACCAAAATATATATATGAAACGTTTTATGGAGAGACCAACATCAGTGGGGCATTGTATGTGCCCCTATAAAACTGTACTGTCATATGTATATATATATGTCTATACAATATCAAACTAATGAAAATGTTCTCAGAGAAACAAAATCAGGATAAATTACATCTATTAATGATACCAGCTCAAAGTTAGTTATATCTTCAAAGAAGAACACTAGTAGCTTCATTATGAAAAATAATCTCTTGTACAAGAGCAGCGACGTGAATTGCAAGTGTTCGGTTTATCAGAACAGGCGTCCAACAGGAACCTGTTTTGGGGCCTATGGCATTTTGTCAAAAAGCCCCCGTCCGGAGAGAGTTACGGGTTATCAACAGAAGATATGAGACTGTAAACTCTGGGGTTTTACAAAAGCGCGACAAATGTTGCTGGTATATTGGTATCAAAAACGCAGCAGAATATTAAGTCAAAAGCGTGTTTTATCATTCACCTCCAAGTCCAATTGTCCATACATTAATTTACGATCGCTCATCCATCCAGTTAGCCAGATGCTTACCACTGGGAGGTGGAAGTCGTTCGTCTCATTACCTAGTCTGAGACGAACAACGGACTGGCTGATCATCAAGGTGCAATTAACCAGCTACAACGACAGAGAACACTTTGTGAATCATTAAGACACACTAAACGAAATTTATTGAAATAGCGAGTCAAAAGGGAATAATCTTGGAGTGCTTTTGCAACTGCATTAAAGGTGAGTTTCGAGCTTGTCAATCTTTTGAAATCCGCGCTTATGTAGTACGCCCGTAAGCTCCGCTTGTGATGACTACCACTACGCCATCTCCTAGTTAAACATCTCGTTTCCATAAAGGAATACCAAAATCAGTCACAATTTAGATCGTGACATGATAGCTCAAATAATAACCTCTTCAAAATAAAAGAAGCTTTATATATATAAAAAAAAAAAAATTGCCAATGAATGTGCAGATTGGGTCTCATCATAGTCCAGTCGACCAGGACAAATATAATTCATTATTGTCATAAAAATCTTTTGTAAATTTTGTATTACCTGTTTTGTTTTCTTCTTTTATGTTTGGTAATACCAGACATATTTTTCCTTAAAGCAATTCTCAACATATTTGATTTTTATTAAACTAGGAATGGTATACTATTACCTAATTTAGCTGGCTTTGAAAAATTCCTTAATTGATAATGATTAAATTTCTATCTGAATAAACATGCATTACAAGTTATTGCTATTAAGCACCAATAAATAATTAGGCAATTGCATTAATAGAATAATTTTATCCACCTTTTTGTGGTCACGAGTAAATTCTTACCGTCACATTTTATTGACATTAAGAAGCTTCTCTTTAATTTTTTTTTTGCTTGGAAATTACTTAAGGAAATGAAAAGTTACACTATCAAGTAAAATATAAAGATCAAGAGAGAATTTTGGTAAGCTTCTGTTCAACTTAGACCTGACGAAAGATATTCAGTGAGGTCAAAAGTAAAATTAGGATATGCTTCATTCTGGATATTTTACCGTCTTAATGACAAGTTGTGTATGAGAATATAATTCTCAAATATACAAACACATATATAAATACACACACAAACATATATATATATATATATATATATATATATATATATATATATATATATATATATATAATACGTGTGTTTGTGTTTAGAATACACATGTAGATGAAAATGCAAGCAATGTACATTTTTATGCTTTCGTCGATTTAAGCATCGACGTAAGTAATCACATACACATGCTTACAATTAAGCACAGGTTCTGCAAACGGAAAGAATCATTAGTAAAAAATTCCTCTTACGATTTCGAAAATATTTAATGAATAAATATCCAGTAATTTATCGAGCAGAGATAAAAATAGATATATTCTTTATCAAAATACAAGCGAAGGTCATTAGCGGTTATAAGAAAAATTCAGGGTTAATGTCACCTTCTCAGAGGCCTCAAGGCGGAGCTGACGAATAATAGATACAATTCATATAGATAATTTTTTCCTTAATTTCCCGACTGTATATAAACGTCAAACCTCACCGCAGGAAGTCAGAAGCCAATTGTTCCTCGTCCAGCTGAGATCGGGAAAGCTTTGGACCATGAGAGTCTTGGTGAGTTTATTTATTCCTTCTAGTTATTCCTTCAGAGTCAGTGAATCCTGAGAAGGATTTCAAGTTTTCTTGTACTTATTTGATATCAAATCATACATGATTTCTGATTATAATATAGGATACTTCGTATGAACCTGGGCTTTAAACTCCAGGATTTATAATTCATAAAAATTTGGTTATATTCTAATGAATTTATTTAATATATATATATATATATATATATATATATATATATATATATATATATATATATATATATATATATATATATACATATATATACATGTATAAATGTATATGTATGTATGTGTATATATATGTATATATATATATATATATATATATATATATATATATATATATATATATATATATATGTATATATATATATATATATATATATATATATATATATATATATATATATATATATATATATATATATGTTTGTGTATGTGTGTGAGTATGTATTTATACAAGATTGTGTTTGTGAACGTCTGTAAACACTTATATGACGTATATAAATGTTATCTCTTCCCTGCAGATCGGATTCCTGTTGGTGGCCTTAGTGGCTGCAGAGCAGAAACGTTCAGCTGATCCAGGGATTGGTTATGGAGGATTGGGAGGGATTGGGCTGCTAGGAGGATTGGGAGGCCTTGGCTATGGCTTAGGACTAAATGGAGGATACGGTGGTGGGTATGGTGGATACGGTGGCCTCCTGAGTGCTGGAAACTACGCCAATGGATACAGCCATTCCAGCGGATACAATCATGGAAACCATATTGGAAACCAATATGGCGGCCTGGGTGGTCTGTCTCATGGTCACACCCATTTACTTGGAAAAAGAAGTGCCAATCCTGAACCAGGATTACCCATTGGTGGACTTGGAGGAGGACTTGGTTATGGAGGTCTTGGACTGGGAGGACTTGGCTATGGAGGACTAGGGCTGGGAGGTATTGGATTAGGCCTCAATGGTGCTTATGGTAATGGATATGGTGGCTATGGTGGCCTCTTGAGTGCTGGAAACTATGCCAATGGATACAGCCATTCCAGCGGATACAATCATGGAAACCACATTTTGAATGGATATGGAGGTTTGGGAGGACTGTCCCACGGTCATACCCATTTGCTGGGGAAACGAAGTGCTGATCCCACTCCTGGATTAGGCCTTGGTGGACTTGGAGGACTTGGCTATGGAGGCCTTGGAGGACTAGGATATGGAGGCCATGGTCTTGGTGGACTTGGAGGACTTGGCTATGGAGGACTTGACCTTGGTGGACTAGGTTTAGGCCTTAATGGCGGATATGGTGGAGGATATGGTGGCTACGGTGGCCTCTTGGATGCTGGAAACTATGCCAATGGATACAGCCATTCTACTGGATACAGTCATGGAAACCATATTGGAAATGCACACAAAGGATTGGGTGGAGTATCACATGGACATGCTAACGTCATTGGGAAGTAAAAGGTTGTTCCTTAGCCTGAACAGACGAACAAAAAGTTGGTGTTTTCAAAGAAGTACCTACTTTTAGAAGTCGAGAAGGATTTGACAACTCATGCTACAATATCCCAGAAAAACCAGTCCAGATTATCAAAACGGATTTGTTATAGATGCTGTAATATATCATATTTCCTTATCATTGTAAAAATAAATTCTGAAATATATACACTAATGAAATATATCGTTTTCATTAAAACTTCCCTGGAAAAATAGTTGTTTTAAGTTCATATGAGAGAAGACATTTGGTCATCTCAGAATTTGGAACTGTTCTGTCCTTTGTAAAGAATTGTCTAACAAAAATAGAGGATTTTACTGATACCTTGAACAAAGAATGCCCAGAATCCTAAAGTATAAAGATACATTTGTAAATAATTGGAAAGTTACTCCCGCTAGGCTAGAGGGTTATGGGGTCCTTTGACTGGCCGGACAGCACTACATTGGATTCTTCTCTCTGGTTACAGTTCATTTTCCATTTGCCTACACGTACACCGAATACTCTAGCCTATTCTTTACATATTCTCCTCGGTCTTCATACACCTGACAAAACTGAGATTACCAAACAATTCTTCTTCACCCAAGGGGTTACTGCGCTATCATTGTTCAGTGGCCACTTTCCTCGGTTTCATTGTATATTATTACATCTCAATGTATCCTAGTATTCCAACTACGCTCCCTTCGAAAATAACACTCGTTCCCGTCGCAAATGAATAGTTACAGAAATATATATACATCTATATCCGCCGATAATGGGGGACCCCCAGTGGGAACTCGGGGTTTTGGGTGGGGAAAACATACTGGGGAACCGATATATAACCGTAATTCAGTCCTTTTCTTCTCTATACATTTCTTTCTGGTATTTATTATAACCGTAGAAAAAGACAAATCAGTATACCTGGATATATTTGGGAGGAGCCGTTTCAAAGGTTATTTCTTGTAGTAATACAGTAACCAGTGCTGCCAACGCCTGATGTAGATTAAATGTTAGAATTCCATACCTGATGTAGATCAAATGTTAGCGTTTCATGCTAACATTAGCACCCATTTGTTCGTTTGTTCGTTCGCCCCACCTTCCGTCCTTCGCTTATATAACCCCCCTTCGCAGGAGTTTCTCTCCATTATTACTCTTTTTATTACAGTATTATTTTCTCATTTTATATTCCCATTCAATATAATTTATCATACATTCCATTTTACCTTCCTATATTGGGTTTATTTGTTTTGTTATTTCCTTTCCCATTTGTATGTACGTTCGTTTCATCAGTTTCCGTTCTGCGCATATATCCCCCCCCCCCCCTGCGCAGGAGTTTCCACTCCCCCTTTTACTCTTTTTATTAGTGTTATTTTCTCATTTTTTATTCTCATTCAATATTATTTATCATTCATTCCATTTTAACTTCCTATATTGGTTTTATTTGTTGAGTTATTTCTTTATCCCTTCCCGGTTTCACATAAATACTTACCCTGGACTAGTTTTTTTATCCAGTTAATTCTCGGTATGATCTCCTCATTTTATATTCCCATTCTCTATTATTTACCGTTCATTCCATTTTATCTTCCTATATTGTTTGTATTTATTTTTGTTGGTTAGTTCCTTTTCTCTCCTCTGTGTTTTATAAAACTTTTCTTTCGTCTAGTTTCCGTATTTAGTTCATTCATGTTTTCACTCTTTTGTTCGTTGTTTTTCCGTTAACCAATCATCACTCTAGTCCTATTCAGATATCTCCCTACCCCCCCCCCCCCTTCCTTTATCTCTGTATGCGCTGTTTTCCGACCCATTGTTCCCCTGCCTTTCCCGTTTTAACCTTTGACCTAGTTACTCGTTCTTCGTTACTAGTGCGTTTTTTTTTCCCGTATTTTGAGATGGAACATATTATAGAAACTTGTACCGGTTGCAGCATTCCGTATCTAAAAGCAGTGGCTCAATTCCATGGTGATTTTGTTGATAATTCAGGTTATGTTGACCATTTTCTTAAATCTCACAATGTTATTCCTCAACGTTTAAACTGCCCCTAGTGTCGTGCGCTTTTGTCTCTTCCTTCCGAGTCCAGCAAGTTTCGACGTTTCCTTCATAAAAGTAAGTCATTCCTCAATAGTCATTATTCGTGTTTTGTGACCGGGGTACTTCTAGGCAAGGTTAGGTGGGTTTGTTAGGTTCTGTGGCCTTTCTGTACTTTTTATATATTTCGTACCAGTTATATGGAGAAGTTATTGAATATATCTAAGGAGATATTTAGCAGTTCTAGCTCTAGTAATGCCATCGTGTCGTTGGTAGTTCTGTGTACCATTCGTCTCCGTTGGTAGTACTGTGTATCAAGGTAAGTCATTCCCCCATTCTTATTATATGTGTTTTGTGACCGGGGTACTTCTAGGCAAGGTTAGGTGGGTTTGTTAGGTTCTGTGGCCTTTTGGTACTCTTTATTTATTGTGTAACAGTTATATGGAAGTATTATTTAGTTTACGTATGGAAAAATTTATTTCTACCTCTAGTAATGACATCGTTCCGTTGGTAACACTGTGTACCATTCGTCATCGTTGGTAGTTCTGTCAACCATTGGTAACGTTGCTAATGTTATCGTCCCCGACATCTGTTGTTTATATATTTTAACTCAGTATATATGTCCACAGTGTTAATATTTATATGGTTCATTTGTATTGTATTTCATTGTGTGATTTCGCACAGGAAATATATGATTTCCTATAGTAGATATCGTGATTTAACTGGTTTTCTCATTCATTTCATCCGTAATAACATCAACCAATTCGTCAACTTATAACTAACCGAATTGGTTGATCTGTTTGTTTGCGATTGAAATGGTCATCAAAATCGGTTAAATCTCGTTATTTGCTATAGGAAATCCTATATTTCCTGTGCGTAGTCACACGATGTAATAATATACAAAATTACCCTTTCCTCTAGATAAGGGTGGAAGAGACTCTTCAGCTATGGTAAACAGCTCTTCTGGAAGGACACTCATAAATCAAACCATTGTTGTCTTGAGTTAGAGTTCTCTTTCTTGAGGGTACACTTGGATAAACTATTATATTTATTCCTCTTCCTCTTGTCTTGTTTTTATAGTTTACAGAGGAAACATTTTTATAATGTTGTTACTGTTCTTAAATTATTTTATTTTTCCATGTTTCTTCTCATCACTGGGTTATTTTCCCTGTTGGAGCCCCTGGGCTTATAGCATCCTGCTTTTCCTACTAGGGTTGAGGCTTAGTAAGTAAGTAATAATAATAATAATAATAATAATAATAATAATAATAATAATAATAATAATAATAACAAAATGTCGATAGAAACCCAAATGATGTCTCAATAATCATATTTTATTTTGACTTTGCCTTCACTTCTATCGTCTGGAAAGAAGATGTCACAAATATGGTTCATAACATATTCATTGTAACAAAAAGCTTCAAATGAAACAAAACAAAATATAAATTATATAGGGTAATTTTACTGGCTAGCAAGTACTTAAAATTTCAGGTGGCCATTGATAACCCTGGACATCTATTTATTTTCTCACATTTTGATA
>NC_090734.1:141047621-141057621 GCF_036898095.1 Palaemon carinicauda
CCAATGGATACAGTCATGGAAACAACATTGGAGCAGGATATGGAGGATTGGGTGGGCTGTCACATGGCCATCTTAACAAGCACTTCCTCGGGAAGAGAAGTGCTGATCCCGAGCCAGGATTACTTGGAGGACTTGGTGGAGGCCTAAATGGTGGATTTGGTGGTGGATACGGTGGCTATGGCAGTCTCTTGAATGCTGGTAACTATGCCAATGGATACAGTAACTCAAATGGATATAGCCATGGAAACAACATTGGAGCAGGATATGGAGGATTGGGTGGGCTGTCACATGGCCATCTTAACAAGCACTTCCTCGGGAAGAGAAGTGCTGATCCCGAGCCAGGATTATTTGGAGGACTTGGTGGAGGCCTAAATGGTGGATTTGGTGGTGGATACGGTGGCTATGGCAGTCTCTTGAATGCTGGTAACTATGCCAATGGATACAGTAACTCAAATGGATATAGCCATGGAAACAACATTGGAGCAGGATATGGAGGATTGGGTGGGCTGTCACATGGCCATCTTAACAAGCACTTCCTCGGGAAGAGAAGTGCTGATCCCGAGCCAGGATTACTTGGAGGACTTGGTGGAGGCCTAAATGGTGGATTTGGTGGTGGATACGGTGGCTATGGCAGTCTCTTGAATGCTGGTAACTATGCCAATGGATACAGTAACTCAAATGGATATAGCCATGGAAACAACATTGGAGCAGGATATGGAGGATTGGGTGGGTTGTCACATGGCCATCTTAACAAGCACTTCCTCGGGAAGAGAAATGCTGACCCGAAGCCAGAGTAGAAATGAATAAGCTCAGTGGTCGTTATATTACTTTGTTAATTTTATTAATGGATTTCTATGGAGACAAAAAAGATGATAGGAGACTTTATGATAGAAATATGAGTTTTGGTACTACCACAATTACTAGGTTTATTTTGTTTTCTGTGCAATAAATACTTTTATGAATAAATTCATATTTTTGCAACGAATCATTTTGTCTTTTTCTTAAATCCATACTCTTTCTATGATCGCAAATTTAACTCTCTCCTACCAGACCGTATCTTGTGAAAAAGGGTGGATGGCAACTTAGGCCCATTTTATAAACAAATTCTTGGGCCTAATCAACCTAAATACCGAATTAGTAACCTGGTAGTTGTTAGATTGTGGAAGTTAGCAAACTGGATAGAGAGATGGCTATGGGGCTTGCAGGGTAGAGAACCTATAGGTTAATACCCCCTAGTTAGTGTCACTGTTCATAAACGTACAAATAGCGACACATGCATGCGTAGATATATGTATGAATATGTATTGACGAATAGTTCTAAAATTTTATTAGAGGTAGTGATATCAATACATCATTTGAACACTAACAAACCAGTGAGAAATAATCATGATGAAATTTGAAAGGTCATGGTAAAAGGAAAATTATCTAGGAATTGAGAATGTTGGCTCTTATGTACATGAGAGACATGTACATAGGAAGGGCAATTCAATATAAATTCCCCAATTTCAGTCTTAAACTTGATTCTTGTAATTAAGTCATTGCGTTCACTGTAATTGTGTTAAAATCTCTCCAGCCAATATTCCAAAACTTGAGCTCACTGTAATCGTGTTGAAATCTCTCCAGTCAAAATTCCAAAACTTGAAGATACTATCACCGTTTTGAAGACTTATTATATGAAATTTGTTAGCCAGCAGTTTACGTTTCCAAGGTGACCCTAGTAGAAGTGGAATGGATCTGCCCCGTTTACTCGCGATAAATTTGCTTTTATGAGTAAAGAGTAGAAGGGAATGAAATAATATTCAAATTTGAAGTTAGTAGATATAATCAACCCTTCTTTACTCTATTACTTCTTCTATTAACTTGCTTTTTTCCATTTTGTATCGGGTAAGCACGGTTGCCTCTTCGAAGGACTTTGCTCTGGCTTTGGGCTACACCTAGACCATAGTCCCGATTGGTTGCTCTGCATGACATCGCTTAGACCCCTGTATGTTCGTGTTGTACCAGTCACCAGCGTTCTTCCTCTCAGCAGCGAGGAGTCTTGGCTCGGTTAGGTCGACAGTTCGAGACGTTTGAGGTGTCTCTTATGATTTTAGAAGGTGTTGGAGTGGCTTTGTTTGTGTGTGTATTAGTCTGTAACATCCTTTTGCTTGACTATGGTTTTCTGAACACTATAAAGATGTGATCTCTCTGCATCCAATGTCTTTCCCTTGCAAGCCTCTTATCACCCTTCTATGTGAAACAAGAAAATAATTGTTCTAGAAAAAATATATAACTAATATGACTTTGAATGAGCTATACATCTTGTCCAATAGGTAATGTGTTTTTTTCCAATAAAGTTGTGATAAATTGATTTTATCAAACAAGAAATAAATACCGTACAAAAACCATTTTCCAGTGGTCCTTAAAAGAGGAGGTAAATACAACTATCTTCTAACTAAACATTATAATTTTCTCATGTAATGTTAGCCTATTTGAACAAAATTTCGGATGTAGTTTGCCCTTTCTGTACCATATAAAACCTAAACATGAATTGCTTTGAAAAGTAAATTCTTTTACCCATGAAATCTCAGAACAGGAACTGGTTTAGATATGGCAGTGTTCTGCATGTTCAAGGACAATAAGTTTTAGTATTAAATTCAATGCTTTATTGGAAAAAAAATCTAATTGCGTTTGCTATATATTAAGAATATAAAATGCCTTGTGAAACAATGCCTTGTGAAACAATGCCTTAATTGTAAAGGAAAAAGCAACATTTTCAAAGACTGACATCCATAACCTTAGATATCAGGCTTTACTCGTAAGCATAATGATAGCTGACATACCTTATTATCATTATTATTATTATTATTATTATTATTATTATTATTATTATTATTATTATTATTATTATTATATGCTAAGCCATACCCATGGTTGGAAAAGCAGGCTGCTATAAGCTGAAGGGCTCCAACAGGGAAAATAGCAGAGTGAGGAAAAAGAAATAACGTAAAAGATAGAATTGTGTGCCTGAGTGTACCCTCAAGCAAGAGAACTCTTACCCAAGATAATGGAAGATCATGGTACAGTGGCTATGAGCCTACCATAAATAGAGAACAATTGTTTGATTTTGGAGTGTCCTTCTCCTACAAGAGCTGCTTACCATAGCTAAAGAGTCTCTTCTACCCTTACCAAGAGGAAAGTAGCCACTGAACAATTATAGGATGAGCGTTCAGAGATTGCAAGCATTCTTCAAGGTTGAGCAATACATTAACAGATGAGTCCATTCTCCCCAAAATTATGATTCCTATCACCCAAAATCTACTTTTCTTTCTGCAATCGGCTTCAATGGCCTTAGATGTCAGGATGCCAGAAAACCTCAAATCAATCAATCAATTTATTTCTGCAAAAATGCTCACTTGTTACCTATGAGACAAACCTTTTGTAAGGGTCTTTTCTAAATATCTCCCCATTTTGACCTCATGAATTCTTCTTGCGTCGCCGTACGACGAAGCTGATTATTTCAATAGCTTCAACATATCTATCATATTCACATTCCACTACTAAAGTTCAATTTTAAAAAGTAGAGTCTGTTCATCTATCCTTTCATAAGAAGTTCCCGCAATGGCTTTCACAGACAATTCAAATCTCTTCTAAATCTTTTAATAAAATCTGCTACCTTTTCTGTTTTACTTTTTCTATGACTCACCACTTTCCTCACCTTATACTTACACTCTTTAATAAATATCATTATTTTACCATTCATTAATATTAACAGCCATCACTTCATCTTCGTAGTTTCCATTTACCCTCCTTACGATAATATTTTTTTTTTTTAAACCTAGCTTTCTTCTCTTGCAACCACTTTCAAACTCTTTACCTAATATTTGTAACTTTTATTCATTAGCCTTGATCAGTAAAATACTATCTTCGAACAATTTCTACGCAGTCCATTAAAGATTCCCTTTCTTATCAAATAACTTTGCATCTACATCTACTGTCCATCAACCCATTCCTAAGGTATAAATACCGCTCATGAATGGCAGAGGCAAGGGACAATGACAATGCGCTGGAGACTGATCATATATACATATAATCAACGCTCATGCCCCACTCCACCCAAGCCAGGACCAGGGACGACCAAGTAATAGCTGCTGATGATTCAGCAGGTATACCTATATTCTCCCCCGAACACCCAATCCTTTGCTCACAAGGATGCATGGTGAGGTTGCAGACACTAAAGAAACTATCGAGCCTGAGCGGGTCTCGAACCCGAGTCTGACAGAACGCAATGCAGGTACGTTTCCATTAGGCTACCAAATACATATTCAAACGATAATTTTGCTTTTATAAATAAAAAATCTTCAATCACTTTTAACATATCCTCTATAGAGTTACTACATACTTTCAGTACCATATACAATGCCTCTTCATAGACTCTTAATTACCTTTTCTAGGGTTATGTATGCATATTTACTCTTTTTTCTTTTATTTTCTACTTTTTTTCTTAATATATATATATATATATATATATATATATATATATATATATATATATATATATATATATATATATATATATATATATATATTAGAGAGAGAGAGAGAGAGAGAGAGAGAGAGAGAGAGAGAGAGAGAGAGAGAGAGAGAGAGAGAGAGAGAGAGAGAGAGAAAGAGAGAGAGCTATATATGCATACATAAATTCTTTACTTATATATTTGCATATATATATTATTCCTTTTAATATTTTCCTTGAAAGAAACTGAGAGAGGTAAATAAACAAATTAATATGCTGCAAAAATATGAATTTATTTGTATAAAGATATACAGTATATAATACAAGAAATAAGTATACTTAACAATTATACGATAAATCTGGACTCATTCCTCTTCCCTGCAGAATATTATTCAGTTATTCATCTCCATAAAAATCCATTAGTAATTTGTTTGAATGAATATAGTTATTCATTTGGACTCCGCCTTTGGTTCAGCACTTCGCTTGCCGAGGAAGTGTTTGTTAAGATGGCCATGACCTAGTCCACCCAATCCTTTGAATCCTGCTCCAATGTTGTTTCCATGACTGTATCCATTTGAGTGACTGTATCCATTGGCATAGTTTTTAGCACCCAAGAGACCACCGTATCCACCGTAGCCACCTCCAAAACCTCCATTTAGGCCTAGACCAAGACCTCCGAGTCCAAGTCCTCCAAGTAATCCTGGCTCGGCATCAGCACTTCGCTTGCCGAGGAAATGTGAGTTAAGATGGCCATGTTTCAGTCCACCCAATCCTCCAAATCCTGCTCCAATGTTATTTCCATGACTGTAACCATTGGAGTGACTGTATCCATTGGCATAGTTACCAGCATTCAAGAGACCACCGTAGCCACCATATCCACCACCCAATCCACCGTTCAAGCCTAAGCCAAGACCTCCAAGTCCAAGTCCTCCAAGTAATCCTGGCTCGGGATCAGCGCTTCTCTTGCCAAGGAAGTGTGAGTTAAGATGACCATGTTTCAGTCCACCTGATCCTCCAAATCCTTTCAGAATGTGGTTTCCATGATTGTATCCATTGGAGTGGCTGTATCCATTGGCATAATTTTTGGCACCCAAGAGCCCGCCGTAGCCACCATATCCACCACCGTATCCACCGTTCAGGCCTAAGCCAAGCCCGCCAAGTCCAATGCCTCCATGGCCTAGCCCGCCAAGTCCAATGCCTCCATGACCTAGCCCGCCAAGTCCGCCAAGTCCAAGGCCTCCGTAGCCAATGCCAGGAGCAGCTTCAGCCACCAAGGCTACCGTCAGTACAGCAATCTGAAGTGAGTGGTAAAATTAACATTCATATGAAGAGAGAGAGAGAGAGAGAGGAGAGAGAGAGAGAGAGAGAGAGAGAGAGAGAGAGAGAGAGAGAGAGAGATCGTATGATTTAAATGTGCAGTAGCCCACATATATGGTTTATTTAACCGACCAATATTTCCTTGAAACTAAAACTCGTCTTTATCTTTGCCTCACACTTTTCAAGCTCCCAAAAATATTGATGGATATTTATTTCTAATTTTCTTTAGATGTTCTCAGATGCCATATAAACTTGCATACTATATATTCTATTATTATTATTATTATCATTATTATTACTAGCCAAGCTACAACCCTAGTTGGAAAAGCAAGATGCTATAAGCCCAAGGGCTCCAAAAGGGAAAAATAGCCCAGTGAGGAAAGGAAATAAGGAAATAAATAAATGATGAGAATAAATTAACAATATATCATTCTAAAAACAGTCACAGCGTTAAAACAGATATATCCTATATAAACTATTAACAACGTCAAAAACAGATATTTCATATATAAACAATAAAAAGACTCAATCATCACAATAATGTTTTACGCCAAAAATAGTTGTCAATATTCAAACTGAGAAGGTATTTAAAATTTAATTGATTCAGGGCTCAGTGATTTCCCCGTTTTTACCTCTACAATTATAAATAATATTATTACGAGTATTACTAATGAGATTAGAATTTAATTAGGAAATGGTCTTCTTTGCTCTTATTATGAACTATCGATGTGGTCTTCACGTAATGCTGCAGTCTTTCTAGTTTATTTATTTACTTATTTCCTTTCCTCACTGGGCTATTTTTCCTTGTTGGTGGGAGCCCTTGGTCTTATAACATGCTGTTTCACCAACTATGGCTGTAGCTTAGCTAATAATAATAATAATAATAATAATAATAATAATAATAATAATAATAATAATAATAATAATAAAGTACTGCTGATGAGTACATTCGATGGGGATAATGAAGGAATTATGTTTTAGCAGCTAATGGAGGAATAAATATTGTTGACTTGTTGATTCTGTGTAATCATTCAATTTTAACGGAAAAGGTTTAACACACAGACTCACACACACACACACACACACACACACACACATATATATATATATATATATATATATATATATATATATATATATATATATATATATAGATAGATAGATAGATAGATAGATAGATAGATAGATCGATAGATATAGATATACGTGTGTATATGTGTGTTGTTTTTGTGTGTAATATACTGTATATATATATATATATATATATATATATATATATATATATATATATATATATATATATATATATATATATATATATGTGTGTGTGTGTGTGTGTGTGTAATATACTGTGTATATATATATATACTATATATATACAATATATTTATGTATATATATACAGTATATATATGTGTATATATATACAGTATATATAAATATATATATATATATATATATATATATATATATATATATATATATATATATATATATATATATATATATATATAAAATTGTGTGAATATTGGGTGTGTTCGCTTGTGTAATTGTGCATGAAATCGGACAAAAACGTAAATTACGATTTTTTTCTTACCAAAGATCTCATGACTGGCGCATGTATTTGTAGATCCAAGTAAGACGAGGTTTGTCTGTGTTATGCCGATCCTAAAAGGAGTCTTGTCTTTATATAGGAAAGCGATATAAAGGAATTCGCCTTTTCCAATCGGCCCTCGGCCACACCCAGAGGTCAAGAAAACAAAAAAAGAATAACTCATTGAATTTTAGTCTAAATATGACCTTGGTGTAGATAAGGACCTTGAAACACCTGACAGATTTATTTTATTTTCAGTCGATAGTTAAAACGATACTTTGGACTCGTATCTCTCTCTCTCTCTCTCTCTCTCTCTCTCTCTCTCTCTCTCTCTCTCCTCTCTCTCTCTGCTCTCTCTCTCTCTCTCTCTCTCTCTCTCTTAGACTCGTATCTCTCTCTCTCTCTTAGACTCGTATCTCTCTCTCTCTCTCTCCTCTCTCTCTCTCTCTCTCTCTCTCTTAGACTCGTATCTCTCTCTCTCTCTCTCTCTCTCTCTCTCTCTCTCTCTCTCTCTCTCTCTCTCTCTCTCTCTCTATATATATATATATATATATATATATATATATATATATATATATATATATATATATATTAGACTCCTCTCTCTCTCTCTCTCTCTCTCTCTCTCTCTCTCCTCTCTCTCTCTCTCCTCTCTCTCTCTCTCTCTCTCTCTTAGATTCGTATAATTCTCTCTATTAGACTCGTATCGTCTCTCCCTCTCTCTCTCTCTCTCTCTCTCTCTCTCTCTCTCTCTCTCTCTCTCTCTCGTGGTCCATTTAATGTCTTTGACTTAGTAACTTATATCATGATGTTATCGTTCAGTCTAATAATAGTTTTCGTATTTTACAGCGTTTGATAGAACTCTCATTCACCATAAGAATAACTCCATTATATATTTTGAAAACTCTGCAAAACGCTGTTTTTTTTTAATATAAAGAGAGCAGTAAAGAACACGGAGATAAAGTCCATTTCGATTTATAACTTAACTTCCAATCTTAAATTAAAAAAACATTCTGCACCTCAAACATTTTCAGAAAATTCGCTCCCACTAAAGAATAATTATAATAGTAATAATAATCTTGATAATTTTATTTATGTTGATTTTTCGATACTTTTTTGTTTCATCATTAAATATAGTGTTCTGACGAAGAGTTCATTATCTTTTTGGACCAAACTTTTTGACCGAGGACACAATGTATTGTTAAGAAATGTTTTAACTTTGTAATAAAAGATTTTAGAAGGGAACCCATTACTGGAAAAGAACTTTTCTATGAAACATATTTCCTTATGAAAATTTTCAAAAGGCGATGTTAGTCTAAATGCTCGGTAGAACATTGTGCTAAATGTGTTTGTCTTGAAATTATCATAGCATCTACTCGGTCAAAAAAGTTTGGTCCAAAATATATATTGAACTCTTCGTCAAAATACCATATTTTAATGAAGAAACAAACAAATATCTGAAAAGCAAAATACATGAAATTCTGAGTAAATACCTGCCACAAGTTAGGTCGAATATAATATTCTATAATTGTAATAATGATAATTTTCGATATTTTCATATAAATTGTAAAATTGGTGACCCCATTCTAATCCCGAAACTGAGCATTATTACAATTCCTATTAATGTGCAACCTAATACAACTCCAAAATAAATTTTTCGGTCAATACTAAAGAAAGGATCAGTAGACAGTCATGCTATTTGAATTTAATTTGTATCTTTGTCTCTGCATATGAAATATTATGAATGCTTTAAACAAAATCTTCTTCTTCCCCACCATTATCCCGACATTAAAGGGTTGGTTGCCTGATACGCCCTCTCAATGCCTTCGATCAAAAGCAAGACTACGAGGCAGCAGCTGTCCTTTTAGTAACTTTTCTACAACATGCAGGACATACGAACCACCTTATGTCCTGCGTGTCGTAGAAAGCGACTAAAATGACAGCTGCTGCCTTGCAGTCTCGCTTCTGAGTATTCTTAAACCTTTACCATTGGGCACAAGGCTTTAAAGAAAATGTCGCTTCTAATTATGGCAATGATAAAACTCCTTTTATATCATGGTCGCTGTCCGTACATGTTACATTTACACATGATAAGCTATTCATCTATAAGGTTCAAAGGTTCCTCATAAATAGTAGAAATAAGAGACAGTGACAATGTCCTAGCATCACGATGCCCCTAGAGACTGATCATATATACACATTATCAGCGCCAAGCCCCTCTCCACCCAAGCTAGGACCAGGGTGGGTCAGGCAGTGGCTGCTGATGACTCAGCACGTCGAGCTATAGGCTCCCCCCAAACTCCCAATCCTTAGCTCACAATGATGGCAAGGTTTCAGGAACATCTGGAAACTATCGAGCTCGAGTGGATTTCGAACCCAAGTCCAGCATATTTCAGGGCAGGGACGTTTCCAATAGGCTACCTCAACCTTTTGTCTTACAAAGCCATTCCTGATGATTCCTGGAATATTAATTCGTGCTAACATATAGCTGATGTCGTCTACAATTCCGAAACTATTAAAACAAAAACTTCAACATTTTGAAGGCTTCGCCTTTAAATCTTGACTTAAGAATTTCCAAATATCTTTTTTTTTTTTTC
>NC_090734.1:141062621-141067621 GCF_036898095.1 Palaemon carinicauda
TGACGGCATTACCTTCCTAGGGAATTCAAAGTCCTGGGAACGTCAGCCAACAACATTCCTTGCTCCTGTCATTGACCTTTCTTCAAAGTGACACTCTGTAAACAACTTTAACAAATTCTTGATCCTGGTTCTTACACCGTAGACAATGCTTTCGCTTTCTTGTCAGAGTGTTAAGTTAGCCTGACGTATCGCCAACTTGGTCCTTATACATTTAGTATTCCTCCACGTTATCATCAAACCTCATCATCATTGCCATCGATATACGGAGGTGTAAAAAAAACATCCTAGAGAGAGAGAGAGAGAGAGAGAGAGAGAGAGAGAGAGAGAGAGAGAGAGAGAGAGAGAGAGAGAGAGAGAGAAAGTATACTTTCTAACCTCAATGTTATATACTATTCTATTATCTATTTATTTTACTGTTTTATGAAGCCAAAATCATAGGCATACATGAAAACAGTTTGTAATTCAAAATAAAAAAGACCTAAAGTAAAGGAAACCTGATCAGAAGATTCCAGAAAAATGTCTAGTAGCTTAGCTGGATCCATTCACATGAAAATGATAGACTTCAAAAGAGTTGTGGTTATAGTAGCAGCAAATTAGGAGTAGGCAAAAATATTATAGGTGATTAGCCATTTGGTTTCAAGCAAGGTAAAATTATTATAAGTTGCTAACGTGATAGAATTGAAAATAACAAGTCGCTATTGGACCTACGATAAGAAAAAATCTAATTTCTTCAGGACCGAAGAGGAACCGGGTTTGGGGAGGCGTTCTCTGCTTTGAAGAGCCCCTCAACTGAGTGTAGGACTCCAGTCTCAGTCGTCATGCTGCCGTCATCCCATCTTCATCTTGTCCGTCCTCTGTGTTCCTGATCTGCCACTTTCACAACATTATGCCACTTACGGGCTGCCAACGCAAGAGCCCGTGGTCCCCTTATTGATAAGACGAGGCCAGTCTAAAACCACATGAAAATAACAGAAAAACCTACTTATGGTTCTTCTGCTTTTCTAAAGGTGATATGATTGAGTGATACACCAGTGGGTTTGTGTATATATAAGAGAAAAGGGCAATTGAAAGTTATATAAGAATTGTCTAAGACTTTTATGAAACCACAAAAGCGTAGCCTAGTAGTAGTTGGGCCTAAAAGAAAAGTTATTCTTGCAAGATAAGCAGTAAGGAAAATCTTATAAGAGACCTCACTTCTATGATTTGATCAGGGATACAGTGTTTCATGGGATGATGGATCAATCACCATGATTCATTACCCTTTCCAGATGATTGTGAACTCTAGAACATAGCTAAGGATAAGGTGGAGAGCCAATTAAAAAAGTGGAGGAAGCACAACTGGAAACCTGGAAAAAAATCAGGGGGTCTCTATTATTATTATTATTATTATTATTATTATTATTATTATTATTATTATTATTATTAACCAAGCTACAACACTAGTTGGAAAGGCAAGAAGCTATAAGCCTAAGGGCTCCAACAGGGAAAAATAGCCCAGTGAGGAAAGGAAATAAGGAAATAAATAAATGATATAAGAAGTAATGAGCAATTAAAGTAAAATATTTTTAAAACATTAACATTAAAACAGATATTTCATATATACCAGGGTGCATAATGTAATGTAAGTAAGTTTACTGGGAGAAAGACTGAAAAGATTTGAAAATTAGTATTAATGGTATAAATGCAGACATTGTTAATTCCTAGTTATTTGGGAACAAATATTTTAAATGGCTGAAAAATCATGAAAGAGGCGAATCATAGATCAAGAAGAGAAAGAGGTGAATCACAGACTAATAAAGCTGGGAGAGTAGAATGGACTCTCGGAAATGTTGTAGAATACTGTAGAAGGGTAAGGACTATGGAAGAGTAATTTATCATGTCCAAAGTGATTGTGGAACCTAGTCTTATTTTACCGTGAATCTAATGGAGATATCAGATGTGACGGGCAGGAATCCTTCGAAGTTAGCATCAGCTTACGTATAAAACAAATTTAAAAAGTGGAGATTTATGGAAGATGTCTGGTCAAGTGTTGTAGAGTTGAAAAATGTATTTGGGATCCTACAAAAAAAAAAAAAAAAAAAAAAAAAAAAAAAAAGTTTTGGTAGTAAATAGGAGTAATTTTTTAAGTGGTTTAAAACGCATAGGCAATTAGAAAACGCATAAGGTAATAGACAAGGTTTGAGAGAGTATGTATTAAATAGGAGAAAAACCTGCTGAAAAAGAAAATTTAAGTGTGACAGCTTGTTCATAATACAAAGTTAATATTATTGTTCGCGGTCAACGGGATAGTTAATATCACATTTTTTAAAGCCTTTAACATGTTGTTCTTCTGAATGTTATAAAAAAGTTAAAAACTTGCTAAAAAGGAACACACACTTCAAAAGAGAGAGAGAGAGAGAGAGAGAGAGAGAGAGAGAGAGAGAGAGAGAGAGAGAGAGAGAGAGAGAGAGAGAGAGAGACCCTCTTGAAATTATTCGCTATATGAAGCTAGGATAAAAAAAAATGAAAATATATCTAAAAGGAATTTCAAGGTTCTTAAATAAATCCATATAATATTTAGACTTCCAAAGGTATTTGTAATCAATATTATCCTCTTTTCAACAATGGGCGTGGTTAATAGTTGGCTGATATACGAGAATTCCTTCATATTCTGTTGGTATATAAAGGAAAGTCTCTTACTTGGTTGACATAACACTAACAGCAATTGGTTTAGTAGAATACTGCAGTGGTGTACTACAGCCATGCTGCCTTTGGTAAGAAGGAATTGCATCTATGTCTATTCAGAAATCTTATATATAAATATATATATATATATATATATATATATATATATATATATATATATATATATATATATATATATATAAAAATATATATATATAAGTATATATATATATATATATATATATATATATATATATATATATGTATATATATACATATAAGTGTATATATATATATATATATATATATATATATATATATATATATATATATATATATATATAGGCCTACATGACAAATAATTGATGTATGTATATATATATATATATATATATATATATATATATATATACACATATGTATACATACATACATATATATATATATATATATATATATATATATATATATATATATATATATATATATATATATATATGAGTGTGTATGTGTGTGTGGTGTCTGTATGAGCATATATATATATATATATATATATATATATATATATATATATATATATATATATATATATATATATATATATATATATATATATATATATATATGTGTGTGTGTGTGTGTGTGTATTTATATATGTAATGTACATTCTCTCTCTCCTTCTCTATGTTTTGAGGAAGTATTTTACTTATTCTAGATTGCTGTCCTATCGCTGGCCCTTATGGCTGACGCTGCTCCTGGAATTGGCTACGGGGGTCTAGGACTTGGCGGGCTTGGCTTAGGCCTGAACGGTGGATTAGGTGGTGGATACGGTGGCTACGGTGGTCTCTTGGGTGCCAATAACTATGCCAATGGATACAGCCACTCCAATGGATACAATCATGGAAGTCACATTCTGAAAGGATTTGGAGGATCAGGTGGACTGAAACATGGCCATCTTAACTCACATTTCCTCGGGAAGCGAAGCGCTGATCCCGAGCCAGGATTACTTGGAGGAATTGGACTTGGAGGTCTTGGCTTGAACGGTGGATTGGGTGGTGGCTATGGTGGCTACGGCGGTTTATTGAGTGCCAATAACTATGCCAATGGATACAGCCACTCCAATGGATACAATCATGGAAGCCACATTCTGAAAGGATTTGGAGGATCAGGTGGACTGAAACATGGTCATCTTAACTCACATTTCCTCGGAAAGAGAAGCGCTGATGCCGAGCCAGGATTACTTGGAGGAATTGGACTTGGAGGTCTTGGCCTAAACGGTGGATTGGGTGGTGGATACGGTGGCTACGGTGGTCTCTTGGGTGCCAATAACTATGCCAATGGATACAGCCACTCCAACGGATACAATCATGGAAGCCACATTCTGAAAGGATTTGGAGGATCAGGTGGACTGAAACATGGCCATCTTAACTCACATTTCCTCGGGAAGCGAAGCGCTGATCCCGAGCCAGGATTACTTGGAGGAATTGGACTTGGAGGTCTTGGCCTGAACGGTGGATTGGGTGGTGGCTATGGTGGCTACGGCGGTTTATTGAGTGCCAATAACTATGCCAATGGATACAGCCACTCCAATGGATACAATCATGGAAGCCACATTCTGAAAGGATTTGGAGGATCAGGTGGACTGAAACATGGTCATCTTAACTCACATTTCCTCGGAAAGAGAAGCGCTGATGCCGAGCCAGGATTACTTGGAGGAATTGGACTTGGAGGTCTTGGCCTAAACGGTGGATTGGGTGGTGGATACGGTGGCTACGGTGGTCTCTTGGGTGCCAATAACTATGCCAATGGATACAGCCACTCCAACGGATACAATCATGGAAGCCACATTCTGAAAGGATTTGGAGGATCAGGTGGACTGAAACATGGTCATCTTAACTCACATTTCCTCGGAAAGAGAAGCGCTGATGCCGAGCCAGGATTACTTGGAGGAATTGGACTTGGTGGTCTTGGCCTAAACGGTGGCTTTGGAGGGGGCTACGGTGGATATGGTGGTCTATTGGGTGCTAAAAACTATGCCAATGGATACAGTCACTCCAATGGATACAGTCATGGAAACCATATTGGAGCAGGATTCAAAGGATTGGGTGGACTTGGGCATGGCCATCTTAACAAACACTTCCTCGGGAAGCGAAGTGCTGAACCAGAGCCTGAGTCCCAGTAAGGAATAACTGTAGTCTTCAAAGTATTATCACTATTTGTTTTTTATCTTGATTGAGGATATGGCAATGTCCAGTACACTAATAACATGAGTTTAGTTTCAGCTTAAAGTTGCAAAATCTAATCATTTTATTGCACTACTGTATATTCTTTGAAAA
>NC_090734.1:141072621-141077621 GCF_036898095.1 Palaemon carinicauda
TTCTATATGTGATTTTTTTTTTATTTTCCTTCTCTTACTTACAGTTCGAATGCTTTGGGAAGATATAAACTCTGGGAGTTTTTTTATAGAAATAACAGTGGATGAACATTAATTAAAAGACATTCTTATATTTGTTCAATTAATTGAATGTACTGCCTGGTTCAGGTAGAGATAAACTACTCGAAAATTACAGGACCAACTTTATAAATATATAAGAGCGCAAGGAATATCCCCCACTCCTTAAAATTACTAAGAATAAAAATTCACTATTAAAAATTTACATTAGAAAACTGTCAAAATCCTGGAATAAACATTGCCAGGCATTTACCTTTTTTTTAAACAGATATATTGAAGTAAAGGTATGATATTACGGTCACCAACCCGTAAAAGATGATAACTAATTAGGATACAAATTACGGTCGCCCGAATGTTACTGAAATACGGTTGAGAACAGTATTCTTTTACGGAGAATTTCCTATTCAAATTGCATTTTTTCAACAGTGTTGGCAAGACATTACGAATCCTCGGTGTTATATATATATATATATATATATATATATATATATATATATATATATATATATATATATATATATATATATATATATAAAACCTAGCCACCAATGGGTGCCGGTCCCAAGCCCGGATAAATAGGGAGGGTTGGTGTCAGGAAGGGCATCCGACCGTAAAAACCTGTGCCAAAACCTTAAATGGAATGAGCCAAAATAGGGAAAGAGGTAATGCTAGGGCGTACTCCGTAAACGACGCACAGAGACATTGCCCTAACTCTGTGATAAGGCGAGGGCTACTGCATCAGGAGCGGGTGCAGCTAAAGAAGCGAGCTCACTTTGGACTCAGAATATGTCAGCTTAATGTTGGGTCCATGACTGGGAGAGGTAGAGAAGTGGCAGACTTGATGAGAGAAAAGAGAATAGATGCTATGTGTGTGCAGGAAACACGATGGAAGGGAAATAAAGCTAAAGAGTTGGGTGATGGATATAAGCTATATTATAGCGGAGCAAATAAACAAGGTAGGAATGGAGTTGGCATAGTACTGTCTGGTGAGCTGAAGAATGCGGTGATAGAGGTGCATAGAAAGAATGACCGTATCATCAGATTGAAGATGTGTTGTGGAGGAGAGATTCTGAATATTATAAGTGCATATGCACCTCAAGTTGGTTGCACAGAAGAGGAGAAGGGAAATTTCTGGAGAGACATGGATGGAGTAATGCAAGAACTGGAAGAACAGGAGAGGGTCATAGTGGGGGCAGATTTGAATGGCCATGTGGGAAGTGAGAATGAGGCAATTGGTCGGGTGCATGGGGGCCATGGAATTGGGGAGAGAAACCCAGAAGGAGAGAGTGTAGTGGATTTTGCTGTGTCATTTGACATGGCAATAGTAAACACATTCTTTAAGAAGAAAAGGGAACACCTAATAACTTATAGGAGTGGGGGAAGATGCTCCCAGATAGACTACTTCCTGTATAAAAGGATAAAGCTGGTGGAGGTCAAGAACTGCAAGGTTATCCCAGGTGACCATGTAGCCCCCAACACAGACTGCTATGTATGGACTTAGGCCTAAAAAGGGAAAGAAAAGCTAAAGCTAAAGGGATAAGGAAAATTAAGTGGTACAAACTAATGAGGGAAGGAGATAAAATGAGAGAGTTTAAGAGAAGGGTTTTGGAGGATATTGATATAGGAATTGAAGATGTTCAAGAATGGTAGACACGAAATGCAGCAGTAATGAGAAGGCATGGAAAGGAGTTGCTAGGAGAGACATCTGGTATCATATGGGAAGAAAAGGAGAGTTGGTGGTGGAGTGAAGAAATTGAGAAAGTTGTAAAAGATAAGAAGGAGGCAAAGAAGAGATGGGAAGAGTCACAGTCAGGGGATGACAGAGAGAGGCTCAGAGAGAAAAACAAGGTGGTGAAGAAGGTAGTAGCCCAAGCTAAAGCTAAGGCATATGATGATATGTATAATGAGCTGGGGACAAAGGAAGGATTAAACAAGATGATCAAGCTATCAAAGACTAGAAATAAGAGCACCAAAGATATTACACACATCAAACAAATTAAAGATCAAGATGGTGTAGTACTTAGAAAGGAGGAAGACATTGTAAAGAGATGGAAAGAATATTTTGAACAGCTGTTAAATGAAGAAAATGATAGATTACTAAGAGAGGATGGACAGGCGAACTTTGGCATGGTAATAAGTTTCTCTAGGCAAGAGGTAATAAATGCACTGAGGAAGATGAAGAATGGGAAGGCAACTGGGCCAGACATGATTCCTGTGGAGGCATGGAAAGCATTAGGAGATGAAGGAGTAGATATACTGTATGACCTCATGATAAAGATTTTTGAGCAGGAAAAGATACCAAATGAGTGGCGAGGGAGTATATTGATCCCAATCTTCAAAGGGAAAGGTGATGTCCAAGAGTGTGGGAATTACAGAGGTATTAAATTGATGTCCCACACTTTGAAGATACTGGAAAGGATGATAGATGCCAGACTAAGAGAAGAAGTAGAAATAGGTAAAGAGCAGATGGGATTCATGAAGGGTAGGGGAACAACAGATGGTGTATTTTGTCTGAGGCAACTAATGGAGAAATTCCGGGAAAAGCAAAGAGACCTGCATGTGGTATTCATTGACCTTGAAAAGGCTTATGACCGAGTCCCAAGACAAGAGGTGTGGAGGAGTCTGAGGGAGAGGAGGGTGCCAGAAAAGTACGTTCGACTGATTTACCAGAGTGAGGAGCAGTACTGGGGAGACAGAGGGGTTTGAGGTGAGAGTAGGATTACACCAAGGGTCAGCTCTGAGCCCATTTATCTTTAACATAGTGATGGACGTTTTAATAGAAGAGGTAAGGGAGGCAGTACCATGGAACATATTGTATGCAGATGATATTGTTCTGTGCTCAGAGAGCAGGGAAGATCTGGAAATGAAATTGGAAAGATAGAGGCAAGTACTGGAGGACAGAGGAATGAGAATAAGTAGATCTAAGACAGAATATATGTGTACCACCAGTGAGGGGGATGATAGAGAAAGTATTCAGCTTAGGGGAGAACAGATAAAGAGAGTTGATAAGTTTAAGTATTTGGGATCATTTGTTAATGCTGGAGGAGGTATGGAAGATGAAGTTAAACATCGGGTACAGGCAGGCTGGAACAACTGGAGAGCAGCCTCGGGAGTTCTTTGCGACAAAAGAATACCACTGAGATTGAAAGGAAAATTTCATAAGACAGTGGTAAGAACAGCAATGCTGTATGGAACAGAAACTGCAAGCATGAGGAAGACAGAGGAGAAGAAGATGGATGTGGCAGAAATGAGAATGCTTAGGTGGATGTCTGGGGTGACAAGAGAGGATCGGATAAGAAATGACTACATAAGGGGGTCGACAAAGGTGGTGGAAATATCAAAGAAAGTGCAGGAAGGGAGGCTGAGATGGTATGGACACCTGATGAGGAGAGATGAGGACCACGTTGGGAGACATACTATGGAGATGGAGGTTCAAGGAAGAAGAAGAAGAGGGAGACCAAGAAAGAGATGGAGCGACTGTGTCAGAGGAGACTTACAGGAGAAGGGGATTGATGAGGCAGAAGCGCAGAATAGAAAAAGATGGAAACGGCTCATCCACAACGGCGACCCCATATAAAAATGGGAACCAGCTGGGAAGAAGAAGATATATATATATATATATATATATATATATATATATATATATATATATATATATATATATATATATATATATATATATATATATATATATGTGTGTGTGTGTGTGTGTGTGTGTGTTTGTATGTATATATATATATATATATATGTGTGTGTGTGTGTGTGTGCGTGTATGTGCATTGTGCATATCTATCTAAATATTTAGCCACCATTTTTGACGGGTCGCTTAAACTAGGTTTACATAACAATGAATTTCATAATACAAGAGTGAATACAGGAACAATTAAAACGCGAATAGGAGTGAATTTCACATGAATACAAGAGTGATTAAAACGCGAATAAGTTACAGTTTAGCATTCAACGCTGCTCTTTTTAATAATTTTGTTCCAATTACCGAGTAAAGAGCAAACACGAGAATGTTCTTCCCTTAAAGTAGCATCCCCTTTATTATGTACCACATCGGCGCCATTACGGCCTGCTATGAAAATACCATTTGATTTTTTTGCAGGCTATAAATATGTAGGTCAAATTCCGCCGTTAGAAATGACCGCTAAATTAGCATTTTCATCTTTGTGTGATGGAATCTGCCATTAATATACCTAATTAAATTGAAATGTTAGTTTTTCACTTTCAATTGTGATAGTTATGTTGTTGGGTATATAATCAGATAGGAATGGAATGATTATGCAACAAATGAAAACGATATATACTATACACACAATATATATATATATATATATATATATATATATATATATATATATATATATACATATATATATATATATATATATATATATATATATATATATATATGTATATGTGTGTATATATATATATATATATATGTGTGTGTGTGTGTGTGTGTGTGTGTACGTGTGTGTGTGTAAGGCTAAGCACCAGCCATCCGTTAAGGTACTACCGGTAGAGAGTTATTGGGTCCTTTGACTGGCCAGATAGTATTACAATAACTCCCTCTCCGGTTACGGCTCAATTTATTTCTTTGTCTACACATTCACATAATAGTCTGATCTATTCTTTATACATTCTCCTCTTGCTTCATATAACTGACAACAGTAAGATAACCGAACAATTATTCTTCACTCAAGGGGTCCACTAATGTACTGTAATTGTTCAGCGGCTACTTTCCATGTGGTAAGTGTAGAACAGACAGTGTTGTACAAAAAATCACTTGATTCTTGCCAGAAAGTTTGTATATCTGGACCGGAATTTAATGCTGCTCCTGACAGTGTTAATCATGAGGCCCTTGATTTAAACTAATAGATTGGAGGTAGTTGTTTATGGACACCACAGAAACTACAAGA
>NC_090734.1:141090121-141092621 GCF_036898095.1 Palaemon carinicauda
TAATAGTTCTAATTTTTTCCTTCCGCATATATTTTTTATTTTCATCGTAAATGCAGTTGTTTGGGCAATACATTCTAGATGATTAACAAATCCTGTCTCATGTAGATTTGTTTTACATTTACCTTTTATTAAATGATTATTGCAATATTTTGGTTGGGGTTGAATTACAATTAAAATTTCAATGTTGCACAGTGTTCAAAAATGATAAACCAAGACATGCACCCGTGTTAATAACTAGATAATCAGAAAAAAAGTTTAAAAAAAAATTTTATATAAAATTTGCCTCATGTTAATGCTTTGATTTTTTTTAACTCAAAGGAGATTTTCAAAATATTCCCAGGTCAAATTGATTGTCACTTTTCTAAGCCAGTATTTGATATGTATCAGATACGTTACCTCTTCTTTTATAATAAACTTTTCATAATTCCAGATTATCGTGACCGTTTTTCATAAATCATTCTTGTTTTTTTTATACATATAATTTTTTAAATGATATGTTTAATTTTAAATGTTTCAATGTTATCTATTCATTTTTATTATAAGTTACTAATTCATTATTACACATACTCCAATTGGCATCAATGACCAATGATATTATGATGGCAGATAATTATGATGATAGATAATTACCAATCATTCATTCTTGTCTTCTCAAACCTTCAGGCATTGCTCCTCCTGACGGCGTTCGTAGCCGGAAAGGAGAAAAAATCCTCCGAGATCGAACCTGTGGTTGGATATTTTGGAGTTGATCCCGGACTTAGAACTGGCCACGGTGCAGAGTTGAAAAATGACCAAGATGAAAATGATTATGGCACACAAGCTAATAGCCATGTACATAGTCCTCTACTTGGAGGTGGTTACGGCGGACTAGGACAAGGAATACCTCTCGGTGGGGGATATGGTGGAGCAGGAGGTTTGCCCCAAGGACTTGGAGGATTAGGAGGTCTAGGAGGTCTTGGAGGACTTGACCAAGGAGGTCTAGGAGGAGGATATGGTGGAATAAACCCAGGAGCAGGTCTTGGAGGACTTAATGGAATAGGTCTAGGAGGACTAGGTGGATTGGGGTCTGGCGCTGGTTATGGAAATGGTCTTCAAGGTCTTGGTGGTACTGGTTATGGAAATGGTCTTCAAGGTCTTGGCGGTACTGGCTATGGAAATGATCTTCAAGGACTTGGCGGTACTGGCTATGGAAATGGTCTTCAAGGTCTTGGCGGTACTGGCTATGGAAATGGTCTTCAAGGTCTTGGCGGTACTGGCTATGGAAATGGTCTTCAAGGTCTTGGCGGTACTGGCTATGGAAATGATCTTCAAGGTCTTGGTGGCGTTGGACTTGGAAATGGTCTTCAAGGTCTTGGCGGTACTGGCTATGGAAATGGTCTTCAAGGTCTTGGCGGTACTGGCTATGGAAATGGTCTTCAAGGTCTTGGTGGTGCTGGCTACGGAAATGGTCTTCAGGGTCTTGGTGGTGCTGGCTACGGAAATGGTCTTCAAGGTCTTGGTGGTGTTGGACTTGGAAATGGTCTCCAAGGTCTTGGTGGTGCTGGATATGGTAATGGTCTTCAGGGTCTTGGTGGGCTAGGTTATGGAAATGGCATTCAAGGTCTTGGTGGGCTAGGCTATGGAAATGGACTTCAAGGTCTTGGCGGAGCTGGTCAAGGAAATAATTTGCAGGGTCTTGGTGGACTAGGCTATGGAAATGGACTTCAAGGTGGTTTAGGTGGGGCAGGTTATGGTAATGGTCTACAGGGGGGCCTAGGAGGGGTTGATTACAATAATGGTCTTCAGGGTGGTCTAGGTGGAGTTGGTTATGGTAATGGTCTTGGAAATGGAATTGGCAACCTAGGCTATGGGTCAGGTCTTGGAAATGGTGTAGGAGGGGGACTAGGTGGTCTTGGTGGTCTTGGCTATGGAAGAGGCATTGGAAATGACTATGCCCCAGGTCTAGGAGGTGGTTTTAATGGAGCCGGCTATGGAAAGGAGCTTGGGGCTGGGCAAGCCAGCGGATCAGAAGACGGTCAACATGGAAGCAGTGATAATAGTGCAGGTTATGGTAATAACTTAGGTCACTAAGAATAGGATTTTTTTGTGCCATCTGATAATGTAAGCTTTTACAAGTGATTTTGCTGCTCAAAAGCTTTAGAAACCACATCAATGGTATTCATACATTCAAGAAAGAGGGATGTCCAGCTAGTGGTGTTATCAACACAAGTGCAGGGAATGAATCTAAAACGATATCTACTTCAACGCGATTTCACAGACCAAGATGTACATCCCAAATTCTATTTGTTTGGATATTATTTCTTAAATTCCTCACACTTGTAAAAATCTATGTGTAACGACTCTTAGAGATATATAGAGAATATATTGTATTTTATTGTTGCAAGAAAAATTATAAAAAAATAAACATATTTTATATCAAGAGCATTAAAAACTGAGTTTTATTGACTTTCTTAATCATTAGATATTAATATTTCTGTTAAGAAATTGAAGAAATAGTTAA
>NC_090734.1:141097888-141117888 GCF_036898095.1 Palaemon carinicauda
TAATATTAATATTAATATTAATATTAATATTAATATTAATATTAATATCAATATTATTATCATTGTTATTATTATTATTATTATTATTATTGTTAATATTAATGTTAATGTTAATGTTGATATTTATATTGATATTGATAAAATATTGATATTGATTATAATTATTATTATTATTATTATTATTATTATTATTATTATTATTATTATTACTTGATAAGCTACAACCCTAGTTGGAAAAGCAGGATGCTATAAGCTCATGGACCCCAACAGGGAAAGAAGCCCAGTCAGGAAAGGAAACAAGGAAAAAACCATATTAGGAACAGTAACAATATTAAAATAGTAATTCCTATATAAACTTTAACAAAACAAGAGTAGAAGAAATCAGAAAAAAATAGTGTGCCCGAGTGCACCCTCAAGCGATATATCTCTAACCCAAGACAGTGGAAAAGTAGCTTGTTATATTGTGACGTTATTTTTGTTATTTCTGTTATTTCATATAATTGTCTTTTTCTCTTAGCTATGACTTACTTTGAATAATAGCAAAAAAAAAAAAAAGAAAAAAAAATAAGTTGTATAAAAAACAAACACTTTTCTAGTTTCAGAATAAATATAATATACAAATTACAATGAAAAAGCCTCTCTCTCTCTCTCTCTCTCTCTCTCTCTCTCTCTCTCTCTCTCTCTCAAAATAATCACTTCATCGAGAGAATCATTGTAGGCACACGTGTATATCAAAAGTCCAAATCTAAATCCTGCGACATTAATTACCAAACTTAACTTCATACTTCACTTTCTATTGATTAATAAAGTCTGTTGAAGCTGAATCCAATTATTGAAATCGCCGGGAAGCACCAGTCATCCAGAAAAGGTGATCTTTTCCATCAACTTGAAAAATGTATATTAATTAATTCGGTGGAAAGCAACTACCAGCAAAGATTAAGTTCGTAAACATTTAATATCTGTAATTCGAATCACACTCAGACAACTGTAGAGACACAGAAGTCTCGGAGAGCAATGTTTGGAAAGAGCAAGACTACGAAAGAAGAAATAGAATGGAGAGCAGTGTTTAGAAAGAGCAAGACTACGAAAGGATGAACAGAATGGAGAGCAATATTTGGAAAGAGCAAGACTACGAAAGAAGAAACAGAACGGAGAGCAGTGTTTGGAAAGAGCAAGACTACGAAAGAAGAAACAAAACAGAAAACAGTGTTTGGAAAGAGCAAGACTAGGAAAGAAGAAACAGAACGGAGAACAGTGTTTGGAAAGAGTAAGATTACGAAAGAAGAAACCGAACGGAGAGCAATGTTTGGAAAGAACAAGACTATGAAAGAAGAAACAGAACAGAGCGCAATGTTTAGAGAGATTAAGACTACGAAAGAAGGAACAGAACAGCCAAGAATAGTATATATAAATAAAAAGAATTCAGGCTCTACCAATCGGTTTTCTTTCTTCCTTTCTACGCACCCTCTATTCTCAAGCGTGGAGTTCTACTCATTCATTATGAAGACTGCATATTTACGATCTACTTCCTGTTTCTTACGCGGCCCAGGGTACATTACACATCAGTTTTTGCTCTCTCTCCCTCACTGTGTCATTGCATATTTGATTCGGACTCAAATCCATGAATTTGATTCTCAAAATAGAACGTAGATCGGATTCTCAAAATAGATTGTAGATCAGATTCTCAATATAGATTGTAGATCAGATTCTCAATATAGATTGTAGATCAGATTCTCAAAACAGATTGTAGATCAAATTCTCAAAATAGATTGTAGATCAAATTCTCAAAATAGATTGTCGATCAGATTGTCAATATAGATTGTAGATCAGATTTCCAAAAAAGATTGTAGTTCAGATTCTCAAAATAGATTGTAGATCAAATTCTCAAAACAGATTGTAGATCAAATTCTCAAAATAGATTGTAGATAGAATTCCCAAAATAGATTGTAGATCAAATTCTCAAAATAGATTGTAGATCAAATTCTCAAAATAGATTGTAGATCAAATTCTCAAAACAGATTGTAGATCAGATTCTCAAAACAGATTGTAGATAAAATTCTCAAAACAGATTGTAGATCAGATTCTCAAAATAGATTGTAGATCAAATTCTCAAAATAGATTGTAGATCAGATTCTCAATATAGATTGTAGATCAAATTCTCAAAATAGATTGCAGATCAGATTCTCAAAACCGATTGAAGATTGTGGCTGGTGAAGATAAAAGTATAAAATAATAACGCATGGATTCTAGACAAGTAACACGATAAGAACAGAGATTAGTCAGAAAATTTAATAATAAAAAAAAAGCGAATTATACATAAATGCAAAGCCTTATGAAGGAAGACAGCCCATATGGGTACAAGACTTATAGATAAATGATAAGGCAATTATAAACCGGTATGTAACATCAAATTTATATTGAGCTGGATATAAGCAAAACTAAAAAAAAAAGATTGATATAAAAAGGATTGAATTTGGGTAATTAAAAACTTGTGACCAAGTTGTGGAGTGATCTTCCTAATCGGATTGTTAAATCAGTGGAACTTCAAAAATTCAAACTTGCAGCAATTTTTTTTATGTTGCACAGGCTAACATAAGTCGTTTTATTGTTTATATACGAAATATCTGTTTTAATGTTGTTAATGTTTTTGAGATATCTTATTTTAATTATTCATTACTTATTATATTATTAATTTATTTCCTTATTTCCTTTCCTCACTGGGCTATTTTTCCCTGTTGGAGCCTTTGGGCTTATAGCATCTTGCTTTTCTAACTAGGGTTGTAGCTTTGCATGTAATAATAATAATAATAACAATAATAATAATAATACTGCAAATTATCCCCATGTGCATTTCCTTCGGCATCCGCCCCATTTACTTAGTCATATAATTAATTGAACCACACCCTCATTAAGATGTTAAATTCTAGAAACTCTGCAATTTAACCATCGCAAGAACATATGTTCAAAATACAAAATTGTTTTCACTCAGCATTTATTTTTCCTCATTTATTTCAAGGCTTTCACAGAGTGACCTTGAAATCATAAGGATTAACGAGACTTATGAAGAATTATTATATTCGTTTTTGTTTTACAATGACTCAACCATTTTTTGGCCAGGGATATTTTGCTATCCTAATTATCTACCACAATCGAATTTCATAAATATTAAAAATATTTTGCTATTACTTTATTCCCGATCTGTTAATGTTCTTAGAATATTTAATCATGATTGTTCATTACTTCTCTTGTAGTTTATTTATTTTCTTTTTTTCCTTTCCTCACTAGGCTATTTTTCCCTGTTGGAGCCCATGAGCTTATAGTATCCTACTTTCCCAACTACAGATGTAGCTTAGCTTTTAATAATAATAATAATAATAATAATAATAATAATAATAATAATAATAATAATAATAATAATAATAATAATAATAATAATAATGTAGTTAGTTTTCATAAGTTTATAGGATTGGTGTCTCTAAATGAACAATTATGATTCTTACGGAGCAAGACCAAAAGATCATTGGAATCTTAAGCAAAATCCTACTTGGCAAAATATCAATTGGACAAAGAAAAAACAACAAGTAAGTGATGAATTAGTGAGGAAATAATAGTTAGCATGCAAAGATGGGATTGCAAATAATAAAAAAAATAGCCATTGATGCATTGAGCTTAAAATATGACACAGGATCTCAACATAAACTTTTGATAGGTTATCTTCTTAATCGTAGCAATTGACAATGATTTCAGGGCTATCTTTACAGCATAGCTTCGTCATTTACATAATGTCTAGTCAGTCCTTTTGAATCCTCAATGCAACCAGGAAGGCAACGTAAATCTCATGTTTACAACGCTCCCAGATGGCTACAATTACTGCCAGATCTTTTCTCAGACAGCATCTGTAACGTTTACAACGCTCCCAGATGGCTACAATTACTGCCAGATCTTTTCTCAGACAGCATCTGTAACGTTTACAACGCTCCCAGATGGCTACAATTACTGCCAGATCTTTTCTCAGACAGCATCTGTAACGTTTACAACGCTCCCAGATGGCTACAATTACTGCCAGATCTTTTCTCAGACAGCATCTGTAACATTTAAAATGCTTCCAGGAGACTAGAATTACTGCTAGATCTTTCCTCAGACAGCATCTATAACATTTATGACTCTTCCAGAAGGCTAAAATTACTGCTAGATCTTTACTTAGACAGCATGATTAGGGACTCTCACCTGTTCTGACATACGTCCTATAAAAAAAAAAAAAAAAAATCTTGAATATAATGGGTTATTACTCTTGGATAGTACCATAGCCTCTGTACCATGTTATTCCACTGTATTGGGTTAGAGTTCTCTTGCTTGAGGGTACGCTCAGGCGCATCATTCTGTTTCCTTATTACCTTTCCTCACTGGGCTATTTTCCCTATTGGAGCCTTTGACCTTATAGCATCCTGCTTTTCCAACTAGAGATATAGCTTAGCAAATAATAATAATAATAATAATAATAATAATAATAATAATAATAATAATTATTATTATTATTATTGTTATTATTATTATTATTGAGATACTAATTACACTTAATTTCTTAAATCAAACAGTACAATAATATATTTCTAATTCATCACTTTGGTGAATATTTCGCGTCATTCGTTCATGAATAACCTTTGGGACCATATCTGAGCAACGAGCTTGTTAACGAATTGCCAATAACGAATTGCCAATGAAAAAAAAATATAACTCTCAATCATCCAATTAAAGAACATAATATTGTGTGTCTAATTATAAATCAGTGTTTTGTCAATCAAGTTAGCAATAGATAACAACTAACCAATTAAGCTTATTGAAATATTAGTGTTGTGGCGGCCGATGTGGTAATACCCCTGACTGGTGAACGCCAGACTGGGGTTCGAGTCCCGCTCAGACTGGTTGGTTCCTTTGGTCATTGCAACCTCACCATCCTTGTGAGCTAAGGATGGGGGGGGGGAGCTTATAGGTCTATCTTCTGAGTCATCAGCAGCCATTGCCTGGCCCTCCTTGGTCCTAGCTTGGGTGGAGAGGGGGGAGGGGCTTGGGCGCTGATCATATGTATATATGTTCAGTCTCTAGGGCATTTCCCTGCTTGATAGGGCGAAGTTACTGTCCCTTGCCTCTGCCATTCATGAGAGGCCTTTAAACCTTTAAACATCCTTAATCTCAGAATCTAAAGCTTAAAAACCTGCACTAGGCTTGAGGAGACTGTTGTGTGTGGCATTAATTCAAATTGAGGAGCTAGTGAGTAAATATATCATTGATAATTTCACGTTTACATGCACGCTCTTAAAGACAGCGATCTGGTTATATCCGTCATGGTCTGTTTATTTAACCACCGCTCGAGCAAATATCACTACACGTGGTTAGCAACTTACAACAGAACATAGGAGTTTAGTGTGAGCAGGAATTAGTCACAATGTTAAACAGGCTGACATAAGTCTTTTTATAGTTTATATATGAAATATGTGTTTGATGTTACTGTTTTTAAAATATTTTATTTTCATTGTTCATTATTTCTCACATCGTTTATCTATTTCCTTATTTCCTTTCCTCACAGAGCTATTTTTCATGTTGGAGCCCTTGGGCTTATAGCATCTTGCTTTTCCTACTAGTGTTGTAGCTTAGCTAGTAATGATAAAAATGAGAATTGAAACCCCCCCCCAAAAAAAAAGCCTGACTTCAAAAGAGAGAGAGAGAGAGAGAGAGAGAGAGGGAGAGAGAGAGAGAGAGTTGCGAAACCAAAAAATGCCTGATTTCGAGAGAGAGAGGGAGAGAGAGAGAGAGAGAGAGAGACCAAAACATGCCTGACTTCGAGAGAGAGAGAGAGAGAGAGAGAGAGAGAGACCAAAACATGCCTGACTTCGAGAGAGAGAGAGAGAGAGAGAGAGACCAAAACATGCCTGACTTCGAGAGAGAGAGAGAGAGGAGAGAGAGAGGAGAGAGAGAGCAAAAATGTCTGACTTCGAGAGAGAGAGAGAGAGAGAGAGAGAGAGAGACCAAAACATGCCTGACTTCGAGAGAGAGAGAGAGAGAGAGAGAGAGAGAGAGAGAGACCAAAACATGCCTGACTTCGAGAGAGAGAGAGAGAGAGAGAGAGAGAGAGAGAGACCAAAACATGCCTGACTTCGAGAGAGAGAGAGAGAGAGAGAGAGAGAGAGCAAAAATGTCTGACTTCGAGAGAGAGAGAGACAGAGAGAGAGAGAGAGAGAGAGCAAAAATGTCTGACTTCGAGAGAGAGAGAGAGAGAGAGAGAGAGAGAGACGGACAGACAGAGAGAGAGTTGGGAAACCTAAAAAAGCTTGACTGAGAGAGAGAGAGAGAGAGAGAGAGAGAGAGAGAGAGATGGTATCAAAATAATCGCTCTTTGCCTCACCAATAATAGCTAAATGTGGACTAATAACGATCCGGTTATATCCGGTCAGACAACGACCGCGCGTGTTGATGATATTGCAGACGCGTGTTGAATTCGGCTGAGAAACGGCGAAGCGGTACGTTGGCGATATTATCATTTCCATTTATATTTCATTTGTTCCTTGCTTTTGATAACCACCGCATTGTTCTCAGCCATTGTTCGGGGAAAGGAAGACCGTATTCCAAAGCGTCCGTTTGCTTCATATGAAAACCGGCCTCCATTGAAGCAGGTACGGAGAACAAAGCAGAGTTGTCGGAGTGGGAAGTTTCATGTTATTCAAAATACCAATAGATGAATAAATAGAACAAAGTGGTTTGATAAAAACGTAAGCTAACCTTATTTCATTATTCAAAATGGAAGCCGGTTAATAGATGAATAAATAGAACAAAGTGGTTTAATAAAAAACGGTTAACTAAACTTATTTCATTATTCAAAATCGAAGCCCGTTAATAGATGAATAAATAGAACAAAGTGGTTTATTAAAACCGGAAACTAACCTTATTTCATTGTTCAAAATTGAAGCCTGTCAATAGATGAATAAATAGAACAAAATGGTTTAATAAAAAAGGTTGCCTAAGCTTATTTCATAATTCAAAAATGAACCCGGTCATTAGATGAATAAATAGAACAAAGTGGTTTTAAAAAAAAACGTAAGCTAACCTTATTTCATTATTCAAAATTGAAGCCGGTTAATAGATGAATAAATAGAAAAAAACTGGTTTATTAAAAACAGTTACCTAAACTTATTTCATTATTCAAAATGGAAGCAAGCCAATCGATGAATAAATAGAACAAGGTGGTTTAATAAAAAAAGTAAGCTAATCTTTTTTTCATTGTTCAAAATTGAAGTAGGTCAATAGATGAATAGAAAAAATAAGCAATATCATTTATTAAAAGGGCAAACTAGCCTTATTTCATTATTCAAAATGGAAGCAGGCCAATAGATGAATAGAAAAATTAAGCAATATTATGTAATAAAAAGGTAAATTAACCTTATTTCACTATTCAAAATTGAAGTAAGTTAATAGATGAATAGACAAATTAAGCAATAGTATTTAATAAAAAGGCAAAGTAACCTTATTTCATTATTCAAAATGGAAGCAGGCCAATATATGAATAGACAAATAAAGCAATATTATTTAATAAAAAGGTAAAGTAACCTTATTTTATCATTCAGAATTGAAGTAAGTTAATAGATGAATAGAAAATTAAGCAATATCATTTAATAAAAAGGCAAACTAACCTTATTTCATTATTCATAATTGAAGCAGGCCAATAGATGAATAGACAAATTAAGCAATATTATTTAATAAAAAGGTAAAGTAACCTTATTTCATTATTCATAATTGAAGCAGGCCAATATATGAATAGACAAATTAAGCAATATTATTTAATAAAAAGGTAAAGTAACCTTATTTTATCATTCAGAATGGAAGCCAGTCTATAGATGAATAAACAAAGCGAGCTAAATGATTTAATAAAGCGGTAAACTAACTTTATTTCATTATTCAAAATTGAAGTCATCCATCCAAAAGTAATATGTAAATGAAATATGGTTGATTTAACCACAATAATTAACAAAATCGTGTTGAAGATATGGGTGTTAATCCACTGTTTGATATTCAGTGAAAGAATCGGTTTTCATAACATTGCGTTCTCTAATATAACAAAATAAGAATTAATATAATCGCCTAAATAATTTATATATATATATATATATATATATATATACATATATATATATATATATATATAAATATATATATATATATGTATATATGTATATATATATACATATATGTGTATATATACATATATATGTATATATATATATACATATATGTGTATATATACATATACAGTACATATATCTATATATATACATATTTATATATATACATATATATATATATATATATATATGCATATATATATGCATATATATATATGCATATATATATATATATATATATATACATATATATATATATATATATATATATATTTCAGTTTGGTGGGATCAGTGTTACTGTATGGACATGAGTCGTGATATGACAATGAAACAATATCCAACAGATTTTGTTGATGTGAGAACAAATCCCTCTGAAGAATATTGTGAGTTAAATGGCAGGACAAGATTAGAAATGAAACAATAAGAGAGATTACTCGAGTGTCATATGTGGATGACATCATTGTGAGGGGTAGATGGAGAGATTAGTTCACCAAACTATCAACTGGGCTCCATAAGGCACTAGAATTGTTGGAAGACCCAGGCCTACATGGCTGAGGACTATGAAGCGTGAAGTAGGAGATGATGAATGGAGAAGTATTGATTTTATAAGCTCAAGATAGAAACGACTGGCGAAATCTGACCAAGACCCATAGGCGTGGCAGATGATGATGATGATGATGATATGTTATCATAATTATCATGATTCATATTACTGTTGATAATGTTGTCACTAACTTATATTACTTCGTGTCAGTTTATCAATTTCATTATTTCCTTTCCTCACTGGGCTATCTTACCCTGTTAGAGCCATTGGGCTTATAGCATCCTGATTTTCCAAATGAGGCTGTGGCTTAGCTATTAATAATAATAATAATAATAATAATAATAATAATAATAATAATAATAATAATAATAATAATAATAATAATAATGGATACCTTGGGATTATAGCATCCTGCTTTTCCAAATAGGGTTGTGTATTAAATAATAATAATAATAATAATAATAATAATAATAATAACAATAATAATAATAATAATAATAATAATAATAATATAAGTGAAAGAATGAAATGCATCCTTTCATTAATACTATTATCATCTTGATTACCACTATCTCGCGTATTACTATTGATGATATTACCTTTACCATCAGAATTACTGCTATTATTATATCAGTCAAACTTATTGCTATAATGATAAGACTAATTATAAGAAAATTATATCGTTAATGCCACTATTAGAGTTTTTCATAGTTACATTATTACCATCGTTATCTTTGCTGTTATAATCAATAAAATCATTGTGCCATTAAGAGTTATTCTAGTTCTGATTCTGGTAATAATTGGGGCTCTCGACATTCAAGTACAAAGGGAGTAATGATGATGTGTAATTTTACTGTATTCTTGATTTATTACCTAAATAGTGGATGTGTGCCTTGTAATTAGGCTGTATAAAATATTACAGAGAGAGAGAGAGAGAGAGAGAGAGAGAGAGAGAGAGAGAGAGAGAGAGAGAGAGGATAATATCAGGAGGAAATACAATACTATTGGGCTTATAGCATCTTGCTTTTCCCGCTAGGGTTGTAGCTTGGCTAATAATAATAATGATAATAATAATAATAATAATAATAATAATAATAATAATAATAATAATAATAATAATAATAATAATAATAATAATAATAATCACTGTGATACTATTTCTACTATTAATAATAACAAACGATAAGAAGAAACTTTGTTTCCTAAGAGTATTTCTGTATATTCCTTCTCACCACGTAAGGATAAGATATTCGAATGAAAGAGGATACTTTTTATTGAAGCCAAATAGGTAACACCACGGTCAGTCCTTGGTTGGGTGATCAGTACTGATAAGCAATAGGAACTGGTTGAGTGACCACCAAGGAGCGGTTCGAATCCTTGGTGCATAAGTTCCAGATATTATCTGTGCAAGTATTAATGTGGTGAAATGGTCTGCCAGTTATAAGGTCAGTCAGTTATGAAGTTAATCATTTGTAAGGTCAGTCAGTTATAAGGTCAGTCAGTTATAAGATCAGTCAGTTATGAAATCATTCAGTTATAAGATCAGTCAGATATGAAATAATTCAGTTATAGAATTAGTCAGTTATAAAGTCAATCAGTTATAAAATCAGTCAGTTACAAGGACAGTCAGTTATAAAGTCATTCAGTTATAAGGTCAGTTAGTTATAAGGTCAGTCAGTTATAAAATCAATCAGCTATAAAACCAGTCAGTTATAAGGTCAGTCACTTATAAAGTCATTCAGTTATAAAATCGGTCAGTTATAAGGTCAGTCAGTTATAAAGTCCTTCAATTATAAAATCAGTCAGTTATAAGGTCAGTCAGTTATAATGTCAGTCAGTTATAAAATCAGTCAGTTATAAAGTCAATCAGTTATAAGGTTAATCAGTTATAGAGTCATTCAGTTAAAAAGTCAGTCAGTTATAAAATCAGTTAGTTATAAAATCAGTCAGTTATAAATTTAGTCAGATATAAGGTTCGTCAGTTATATGGTGAGTCAGTTATATGGTGAGTCAGTTATAAGGTGAGTCAGTTATAAGGTCAATCAGTTATATAAGGACAGTCAATTATAAGGACAGTCAGTTATAAGGTTAATCAGTTATAAGGTCATTCAGTTATAAGGCCTGCCAATTATAAGGACAGTCAGTTATAAGGACAACCAGTTATAAGGTTAATCAATTATAAGGTCATTCAGTTATAAGGCCTGCCAATTATAAGATCAATCAGTTATAAGGTCAGTCAATTATAAGGCCAGTCAGTTATATGGTCAGTTCTTAGATGAGTGACCATCAGACACATCTAGACCCATTGGTTCCCATCACGATGAGTTCTGCTTATGCAAATGAGTAGGGAACTCATTTTAAACACCATCGCTGAGGAAGTCACAACACACCACGGGAGTCTGATGCCAGGTGTAATAAATCACATTTATGCCTGAAGAGCCGTTTACGTGAGTGAGTAATGGATACCTATCATTCTCTGCATCCCTGAATTACTCAGATCAGGCAAAGCAAGAGCCACACCCACATTACAGTAAAGTGTGTCTGTGTGACCCTGGAATGTATCACAAAGAACATGACCTTCGGTTTGTTTAATTCCTCGGAAATAAGAATATTTTTGGGATTTGCAATTCATCTTGGTCCACTTGCAAAGGGGAGCAATGGGATAAAGGAAAATACTTTTGTGGTATTGAAGTGAGTGTGCTAATTTTTTTTTTTCATATTTATATAATATAAGATTTTTTTTTATAAAACATACTTTTCAGCAACTGGTTATTTTAATGGAATTCATCTTAGTCTGCATGCAAAGGGGAGCAATGGGATAAAGGAAAATACTTTTGTGGTATTGAAGTGAGTGTGCTGATATTTTCATATATGTAATAAAAGAAAAAAATATAACTTACTTCTCAGCAAGTGGTTAAATTTTAATGGAATTCATCTTAGTCTGCATGCAAAGGGGAACAATGGGATAAAGGAAAATAATTTTGTGGTATTGAAGTGAATATTCTATTATATATATATATATATATATATATATATATATATATATATATATATATATATATATATATATATATATATATATATCTATTTGTCCATTTTCTTAAATAATTCATCATCATTCATTACAATAAATTTTAATTAACAAATAATAAATTAGTTACGATGCTAACCTTCGCGTTTTTCATTGTTAATTAATAACAAACTTTTTTTTTTTTTATCTTAATACTGAAGCCCGTTATGGTTACATCTATATTTCTTAATCCATGTTTACTAGTTCACCAAACGTTTATCTGAGCTCTACAAGGCACTAGAGGAGTTGGAAGACCCATGCCTGAGGTAACTATGAAACGTGAAGTAGATGATGATGAATGGAGAGGTATTGAATTAAAAGCTCACGTTAGAGACGACTGGCGAAAGGAGATGGAGATGATGATGATGATGATGATGATGGTGAGCTATTTCAGTCACGCTCCACAATACTTGACCAAGAGCCAGGTACCAAAATTCAGGTCATAGGTCAAAATAGACGTTCTGCATGTTTGAAAATACGTCTCTAATTTGACTCGCATGAGAGAGAGAGAGAGAGAGAGAGAGAGAGAGAGAGAGAGAGAGAGAGAGAGAGAGAGAGAGAGAGAGAGAGAGAGAGTTATTTTTCTCAATTGCGATTCGGTAATTTTTATAATAAAAACCCACTTGGACTTTTTGTGAAGGAAACAGCCATCAGTAGTAGTAGTAGTAGTAGTAGAAAATTATCATTATGATTATTATTATCGTTACCAGTTGCATGCGCTAATAATAATAATAATAATAATAATAATAATAATAATAATAATAATAATAATAATAATAATAATAATAATAATATCCCTTTACAAATAAAACAACATTTAGTCTTGCAGCAAAAAAATATATTTCTATTCAAATTCATACAAAATTACAAAAAAAGGCAAAATATAGGCACTCAGTAAGGTCATACCATATCAAACATCAGCTTGATATGGTAAACAACGTCTATGGCCGAGGTATCACGTAGGTCTGATCGCCATTCGATAACGATTCCTTATCAAGTCCGCCAAGTCCACCGAGTAATCCTGGCTAGGAATCAGCGCTTCGTTTGCCTAGGAAATGTGTATTAAGATGGCCATGTTTCAGTCCACCTGCTCCTCCAAATCCTTTCAGAATGTGGTTTCCATGATTGTATCCGTTAGAGTGGCTGTATCCATTGGCATAGTTACCGGCACTCAGGAGACCACCGTAGCCACCATAGCCGCCTCCGTATCCGCCGTTGAGGCCTAAACCAAGTCCAAGGCCTCCAAGCCCGCCGTAGCCCAGTCCTCCTCCAAGTCCTCCACCAAGTCCTCCAAGTCCTATTCCAGGCTTCGGATCGGCACTACGCTTGCCAATTAAGTGCGGACTGTAAAGACCGCCCGGGAAAAACCCGCTAGATATTCCTTGATACAGAGCTTGGGGATATAACAAGTTGGCTCCATATTTAGCATCGTAGTCTCCGTAGACTCCATACTGGCCACCACCGCTGCCAACGTCTATGCCAAGGCCGAATTTCTGGTTTCCGATTCCGAAGGGGATCCCTGTCAATCGTGGTAGTTCGAATCTGAACTTGAAAGGGTCGGCCGACCGTTTCTGCTCTGAAGCCACAATGGCTGCCAACGAGATTAAGACCTTTTTTGGGGGAGAAATGAGATTTGATTTGTAGGAATGTTTTAGATTATGTGATTTTGATATCTACTATCATAGGAGTTCTTCAGCAAAGTAGTTCAATTAGGATTAACTATTTACTCAAAATTGCACTAAAGCACAATTCTTATAAACTATAAAACTTTTCAAATGATTAAGGGACGTTATTATATCCAATATTCTTACAAGAAATAACAGTTTACTCAAAATTGTACTGAAAATATTACAATGCCTATGAAATATAAAACCATTTAGATAATTGGGGGACAACATAATGTTATCATAACCAATATCTTTATTATGCTAACAGGATTTTAAGTACCTAAAAACACGAAATATTTATAAACATTTACTAAAAAGTTAAAATAAATTCTTTGATCTGAGATATATTGCATCACCCTATTGAATATTGCTTTTTAGCATCAAATTATATCTTGAATACCTGATAATTACCATCTAAGTGCTAAGAAAATTTCTTTATATTTACAATATGCCATGCGATAAGGAACCTATATAGAAAAATTACAGTTTAAAAAGACATAAAAGTTCTTAAAGCCCATAAGTAATAAAAATCTCAAGGAGTAATAGAAGACATTATCTTTTGATGACGATATTATGAGGAATATGAACCTAATAAAATCATATTTTTAATATAAAGCATAAATCGCTTGAAATATGAAACGGTTTATGGCATTATTTCTGCAGGCGATTTTCTAATACCGTCGTAAACTGAATTCACGTAAAGCGATTTTCTAATATCGTCGTAGACCGAATTCACTTAATACCTACTTCAAGTAACATAACATGTTCTTAAATGGCCTTTTCCAAAGCTGAAATTATCTTGAAATGACCTATCAATCTCTTTCCAGATGACCTGTCACGTTTTCGTTTGACCTAAACTGATGATCCTTCGTTGTTTACTAGTGTATGTGACCCGTCAAAATGACAGGTAAATGTTTAGATGGATAGGCACGCACACGCACAGATTCAACCCTTTCAACCTCTACCCCCCTTTCCTAATTACAGCCCCTCTCACCAGGGTAATACAGGTACAGATAGAGTGGTTATATGTCTGGTAATACTGTTGAGCGTGACATGATATATATATATATATATATATATATATATATATATATATATATATATATATATATATATATATATATATATATATATATATATATATATATACATATATATATGTATATATGTATTTATGTATGTATGTATGTATATATATATATATATATATATATATATATATATATATATATATATATATATATATATATATATATATATATATATATATATATATGGAGGTACTTGCTCTTTAGTACATAAGGGAGATTTTTGTTACATTAAATTTCGGCATTATAATAGTCATTGTTTTAACACACAAATAAGTTAACGAGAAATTAATTAAATGAATAATTAAAGATCGAGAGTTTCAATGAATAGTGAAACCCTATTTCAATCTTGAATCTATTGTTTTCGAGAAATGCATTAAGCAAAGTCTTAATATCACGATATGAATTTAGAGGCCTAAAATAATAAACAAAATTCTTTAAACGCATTTGAAATGCAAGACATCAATATTTACTCTCCATTATCTTATGCACGCTGAAATTTATGTATATATATCTATATTCATAAACAAATGCAATGCAATTCGCACAAACATTTCGCATACGCAAAAATGCGTCATGCAGTGCGTATATTCATACATCTTACGAAAGCGAGATAAGACTCGACAGAAGCCGTCTGTTCCCCGTGGGAAATTAGATAAACATCAAGATACGAACTCTGCAGTTCTTACCAAAACCCTCATGACAACTGTCACGAGTTCGCTCCAGCCGAGAGGAGGAGCAGAGCTCGAGGAATTGGAGGATGGAGAAGTTGATGACGTTGGGATGTGAGTGATCTTGGGTTGGAGTCCTAGAATATATATAGAGACACGACTCCCTCCGACTTGGGGTTGTCCTAATCCTCCCTCCTGCATCACTCTCCCTCCTGTATTACCCCTCCTCCCGTATTACCCTCCTTCCAGCATCACCCTCCCGAATCACCATCCCTCCAGCATTGCCCTCCCTCTCTTAGTATCCCTGATCCAAAGGACTCCCTCTCCTCAGTCTATCCTAACTCCCCTTCCCCCATTCATAACATGAGTGGTGGAGTAGACCACGCCCTAGCGTTTGTAAACGACAGAGGCAATGACCGGATATTGCTTTGCATCATAAACAACCTTCAGGCATTCTCCTTATCCTTCGCTGTCCTTGGGACTATCGCTCTGAAGGATATCGGGAGCACAGTTCTTAATTCCATAAAGGTGGTGTTGAATTCCAGTTTTTGAGAAATGTTTAATTGAGTGTTCAGGTTTTGCTTTTATTATTATTATTATTATTATTATTATTATTATTATTATTATTTTTATTATTATTATTATTTTTGGCTAAGCAACAACCCTAGTTGAGAAGAAGGGTGCTATAGGCCCAAGGGCTCCAACAAGGAAAAATAGCCCAGTGAGGAAAGGAAATAAGGAAATGAATAAACTACAATTGACACAATGAACAATTAAAATAACATATTTCAAGAACAGTAATAACATTAAAGTCGAGTTTCATACAAAATTGAAGAAAAAATGTCTATTGAACCTCAATTAGGAAGATTATTGTTCTTATTTCAAACTTGTTGTTTTAATGAATAAGAATCTATTATGAAGATTCCTAGATTGAAGAGTCACACTTAGAAAAAGTTTTCATCCTAATTGAAGAATCGTCTTTAGCAGAAAGATTCTTTAACACCCCCCAAAAATCCCTACATTAAAAGATATATATATAGACACCCAGCCTCCATCTATGTATTTACAATAAGGTAAATATGATATCAGATAAAAAAAAAATACTAATTACAAAAAAATACATATATTAATGAACAGAAATAAAAAATGTTCCATTGAGTTTCTAATCCTTAATCAAAATAAAGCTATATATAGGACCCAACCCCCATCTATGTATTTGCAATTAGGTAAATATGATAGTGGATAAAAAAAAATTTTACTAATTAAAAAAAAATTACTAATTGAAAAAATACACAGCACTGAAACGAAATGAAAATGTTCCATCGCGTTTCAAATCCTTAATTAAAATTCCGCTTTCTTAGAATCCAACTAATTAATCACCTCTCTCCAGCTGACCATGAAGTTATTGCTCATCTTGATCTTATTAGCTAATTATAATATTGCTCTAATAATGCCGCGTTTAAAAAATAAAATGAAAGACGAAAAAAGAGACTTCACGAGAAATCAGAGTATGAAGCCTTAATTTCAAAATCTTGATTTTTACATAATTATTGTTTATATTATTATTTCATCTCTTTTTATATTAATAATGTTTTTGATTCCTTTCCTTCCTATTATTATTATTATTGTTATTGTTATTGTTATTATGATTTTTCTTCTTCTTCTTCTTCTTCTTCTTCTTCTTCTTCTTCTTCTTCTTCTTCTTCTTCTTCTTCTTCTTCTTATTATTATTATTATTATTATTATTATTATTATTATTCATAATGCGCATTTATCATGGTAGAAAAAAAGTAAAAAGGCCATGAAATGTCACATCATGTTTCCTTAAAAGAAAATAGGTTCAAAACTAACCAAGAAAAAGGAAAAAGGTATAACATTGTAAAGTATATGCTAAAAGGATTTTCGTATACGGAAAATGTGAGAGTGTAAGAGCACTCTAATAAAGTACCATGCTCATTTAGTGTCACGTCTTGTGAAGGGGTCTCTCTCTCTCTCTCTCTCTCTCTCTCTCTCTCTCTCTCTCTCTCTCTCTCTCTCTCTCTCTCTCTCTCTCTCTCTCTAAAAGAAAGTCTGTCACTGTGTGAGAAATGAAAATTTTTTCTTACTCTATTTGACTTTCAGGATGTTTAGAAGCCAAAGGGAATTCTGAGTTTGAGTGGAAGGTTTATTTTAAAAGAAAAATATCATTAAAACTTTTATTTTTTCAGTCATTTCTGCCAAAAACAAGTCAAGCTGATCTTGAGGTTAATGTTGGGAGCTCGTACATATATGAAAAATGTAAATTATGTATGAGCTCCATAAATGAATAATGAAAATTATGCATGGGCTCCTTAAATAAATAATGTAAATTATACATATCTGATGAAATGGTCTAGCACATGACATGCGTGTGCCACGAGTTTGGTACTCAGTTTTAGTTTTTGTTGATGCAAGCAGAAAGTTTGCTGTATAGCAGTTTTTCGAATATTATGGGTCCTACCATGAAGAGGGAAGGGCCTGATGCTAGGAATCTCATCCCACAATACTTGCTAAATCCGGAGGGTAATATTTTTTAGTCTCCCCTATCTAAAAAGGAAAGGTGCTATAGGTAAATTTTTAAAAGTATGCATATATTATTATTATTATTATCATTATTATTATTATTATTATTATTATTATTATTATTATTATTATTATTATTATTATTATTATCAGCCACCAAGCTACAACCACAGCTGGAAAAGCAGAATGCTACAAGGGCTCCAACAGGGAAAACAGCCTAGTGAGGAAAGGGAATAAGGAAAGTAAAAGAAAAGTAATTAACAATCAATATAGAATATTTCATATCACATATATGACTAATTTTAGAATGAAAGATGGGAACGAATAAATACTCTCTGGTATGCATGCATTCCTGGGTTGATGGGATAAGCATTCTAAAGGTTTGCTGAATATGGGAAGAACAGAGGCAGAGTTGAATGAGTAAAAAGCCTGGTGGAAAGGGGGCCGAGTGTCACCTCGGTTATGATTTGGTTAGGGTTCGAATCCTTGGTTGACCAGAAGCTATTATCAAAAAATTAATTTCACCTTGGATCTCTGATCCCGAGGCAGAGCACATTTGATATTAAGAGGTATTTGTGGCATATACGAATAAATGAAAATCACAAGTAAATGTGATAAATTATCACACATACTATATACATACATACATACATATACATACATATATATATATTTATATATATATATATATATATATATATATATATATATATATATATATATATATTTATATATATATATATTTATATATATACAGTATATATATACAGTATTTGATATTAAGAGGTATTTGTGGCATATACGAATAAATGAAAATCACAAGTAAATGTGATAAATTATCACACATACTGTATACATACATACATACATATACATACATATATATATATTTATATATATATATATATATATATATATATATATATATATATATATATATATATATTTATATATATATATTTATATATATACAGTATATATATACAGTATATATATATATATATATATATATATATATATATATATATATATATATATATATATATATATATATATATATACATATATATACATATATATATATGTATATATATGTATATATATATATATATATATATATTTATATATATATATATATATATATTTACATATATATATATATATATATATATATATATATATATATATATATATATATTTACATATAAATATATATATATATATATATATATATATATATATATATATATATATATATATATATATAATATACATATGAATTGCATATTTTTACGATTAACCTTGGAAGTCAATTTTATAACAAATGTTTTGGATTTTATCCTAAAACAATGAAATTGACTAATTACATCACATTATATATACTGTATATCTCTTAATGAATAAAGAAATTTAACTTTCAAATCAAAGTATATCAAAATCGATTACAAAGATTTTGTGAAGATTAATAATAATAATAATAATAATAATAATAATAATAATAATAATAATAATAATAATAATAATAATAATAATAATAATAATAATAATAATCGGAGAAGGTAGAGACAGTTTTATAAAAGAAACGTTAGGTCCCTTTTAATCATAACGTCAAGAGAATTTACTTTTTTTTTTTTTTTTACCAATCAGGAAACACCCAACATATATTTAAGCCACAAAATTGTCTCTTTTAAATGTAAGTACTTGTACTCATCATGATTGGTAGGAAATTATATAAATTAGATATTATTAAAAGCGTATATAAATAAGAGTGAGTGGGCTTTTACATATAATTTCATATAATTGTAAATGAACTTGAGCTATACCGTTTTTCATGTGGGTAAATGACTCAAAAATTCTTATTCTTGAAGAAATAGCATTTTCAACAACTGCTGATTTAATAAAATGATTTGGGTAACTGCAGTTCATATATTAAATACAGTATTACAAAGTATTATATATTCATGCAGAGTATGAATATATAATATTTGTACGTGAAGAAATCATATACAGTACCTTCATATAAAGTTGAATATATAATACCTTAAAATGAAGCTAGAATATTTAAGAATTTTATCTAAAAACCTAGAGTCATTTCTGGTGCGGGAAGAAGGATTTGTTCATAAATGACAAGTTAAAGACAAAAACAATAACAGTGTAGCACAACCTCTACAACGTATACAACGCTTCTAGAAGGCTAATTTTAAAATCTATTCCACAGAGCTATGAATATATAATGCTTTCATATAGA
>NC_090734.1:141135388-141137888 GCF_036898095.1 Palaemon carinicauda
GAGGAGATGAATGGAGAAGTATTGATTTGAAATCTCAAGATAAAGACGACTGGCGAAATCTAACTGAGGCCCTTTGCGTCAATAGGCGTAAGAGATGATGATGATAATGAAATATGATTTACTAGGGAAATGTCACGCTATTTTAGCTATAGGTTTGTTCGATTTATGTTTGTTTGTATTTATTCTATACGGTATAGTTTATTTTTGTTGCGTTACTGGTCTATTGGGCCTTTTGATATTAGTGTAGGAAACTAATAACTATAAAAGTAATAATGAAGTTTTGGGTCATGCTTATATGAAACTAAATCCTATTAGATAAAAGTATTGTTAAATCTTATAACAATTTCTCAATTCAAGTACATTGCTGGGATTGATTGCCGCCATTAAAAGATGTTTAAGACAATTCTTATATAAATGAAAATAATTTTTATTAAGATCAAGTTATAATTGATAAATAAAGCAGATAAATTAAACAGAATTCGATACATAAATCATTACACCATTAATAACCATAGCCGTAGCCAGGAGCGTAGCCGTAATCGCCATGAAGTCTAGGTGCCACGTAGGAATGACCGTTGTAGGGATGGTAAGCCACTCCCAATCCGTGTCCATGATTTCCTATGTGTAAATCATGAGTTCTATCTCGGATTCCATGAGAATGAATGTGGGCCCCACCATGGAGGTGCCCACCATGTACGTGCCCACCATGGAGGTGCCCACCGTGGACTTGCCCACCATGGACGTGCCCACCGTGGACGTGCCCACCGTGGAGGAGCTCATCCTGGAGGTACCCACCGAGGAAGTGTCCTCCATGGGCGTGCCCACTATGGAGGTGGCCCCCAAGGAGGTGCCCGCCATGAGACAGCCCACCAAGGAGGTGCCCACCATGGACATGCCCACCATGAATGTGATCACCAAGAAGGTGCCCACTATGTAAGTGTCCACCATGGGCGTGCCCATCATGGAGATGCCCAGCATGGGCGTGACCAGCATGGGCGTGACCACCATGGAGATGCCCAGCATGGGCGTGGCCACCATGGAGATGCCCAGCATGGGCGTGGCCACCATGGAGATGCCCAGCATGGACCTGCCCAGCATGGACGTGCCCACCAAGGTGATGCCCACCAAGGAGATGCCCACCATGGAGATGCCCACCAAGACGGTGTCCACCACGCCCATATCCGTAACCGATCACTGAAGGATATTCCTCATATTCAGGAACGTAATCGTGCCCAGAAACGTGGTCGTGGGCAGAATGTCCCAAAACATGTCCCGGATGATGAGAATCATGGTGTTTGACGTGGTGCCCAGTCTCCACTTTCGCTTTGGCCAAGCTCGATCCGGGTTTCAAAGGAAAGGTCTTGTGAGGAGGGGTGTATTTGTAGTCGGCGGATACGAGGGTTGCCAGTAAGGCCAGGACCTGGTAAAGGAGAATTATATGGTGATGATGTTTGCCAATAAAAAATGGAGGGGGATGAAAAGCAATTGTTTTCTAAGTCAGTGTCATCATTGAGGATCATGTTAAGCACTAAAGAATTGAGTTGGGATAAATAAAAAGGAACAACGATATTAATTACGTAGTAATAATAGTATTAATAGAAGATTAGTAATGACAACAGTAATTAAAAATAAAAATTAAAAATGGAGAAGGATGAAAAGCAATAGTTTTCTAAGTCAATAATAATAATCACTAAAGAATTGAGTTGGGATGAATGAAAAGGAACAATGATATTAATTACGTAGTAATAATAATATTAATTAAAGATTAGTAATGACAATAGTAATTAAAAACAAAAATAAATAATGAGAAGAATGAAAAGCAAGAGTTTTCTAAGTCAATAATGATAATCACTAAAGAATTGAGTTAGGATGAATAGATAGGAGTAATGATATTAATTACATATTAATAATAGTATTAATTGAAGATTAGTAATGACAATAGTATTTAGGAATAAAAATAAGGAAAAACAATCGTTATATTGATCTTATATCCTTATTAAACAGTAAATATTTGTAGCAGATCCCAGAAATATGAAATAAATGGAGAAATACAAATATATTTCATATGAAAAAAGAAGAATTATGTACTTACTATCAGTGCAAGTACATAAGTATAGTATACATACATACATACATACATACATACATACATACATACATACTGTACATATACACATGTATGAATATGTATATTGTATATATGCGGACGCATAAATACGTATATATTTACACACACACACACACAAATATATATATATATATATATATATATATATATATATATATATATATATATATATATATATATATATATATATATATATACATACATATATTCATAAATAAATATATGTATACATAATTCATATGCATACATATACTGTATATATATATATATATATATATATATATATATATATATATATATATATATATATATATGTATATATATAATATATATGTATATATATATATATATATATATATATATATATATATA
>NC_090734.1:141145388-141152888 GCF_036898095.1 Palaemon carinicauda
CGATATGACAGGCAAGTGACATATATGCCTGATGATTGCCTTGTTTTTCTGTGTTTACCCTCTCTCAGGGGGAATGTAAAAAGATAAAGAATGAATTAAACATGCCTAGGGAACAATATTTTTATTCAAAGATGAAAATTATTTTGGTGCCTAAAAAATCAAGAGCTATAATTTTATTATCATTATTATTTAATTATTATCATCATCATTATATTTTCATTATCATGATTATCATCATTAGTGTCGTTGTTGTTGTTGTTGATGATGCTGTTGATTTTATGCATACATACGTATATGTGTATATATATATATATATATATATATATATATATATATATATATATATATATATATATATACATATATATATATATATATGTATATATATATATATATATATATATATATATATATATATATATATATATATACTGTAGGCTGTAGCAACAACAACAAGGATATATATATATATATATATATATATATATATATATATATATATATATATATATATATATATATATATATATATATATATATATATAAGCATTTCTAGAAATACGGATAAAAAAGAAAAATTTCACACTATAACTAGTACGGGTTGAGAAGAAACTTCCCAGAACAGGAAATAAAGCAATTAGATGGGTATTACAGAATACTAGAATGACTAACTAGTAATGTTATCAAATCAGAATACATGCCCTACAATAGATGTAGTGACAGGCGTATCAGATTAAAGGAAAATAAACATTATTATAGTAAAAACGAGTTTGAACATGAGTGCCGAGTACCTATACTAATTCTTTTTAATGAGGCGCATTTGCACCGAGTCGCGGGGGTGCCCTTTTAGCTCGGAAAATTTTCTAGTGGCTGATTGGTTAGAATGATCTTGTCCAACCAATCACCTATTAGGAAACTTTTCCGAGCTAAAAGAGCTTTTGTGGCCTGATTGGTAACGTTTCAACCTGGTGATCACTAGCCGGGGGTTCAAGTCCCACTCAGACTCGTTAGTTGCTTTCGTGTCTGCAACCTTAGCATTCTTATGAGATGAGGAAGGGGTGGGGTTTGGAGGAGCCTATAGGTCTATCTGCTGAGTCATAAGCAGCCATTGCCTGGACCTCACTAGTCATAGCTTGGGTGGAGAGAAGGCATGGGGGCTGATTATATGATATGACCAGTCTCTAGGGCATTTTCCTGCTTGCTATGGCAATGTCACTGTCCCTTGCCTTTGCCATTCATGAGTGGCTTTTAAACCTTTAAACCTTGCGAGTCAGTGCAAATGCGCCTCAGTAAATAAAATCGAGTTATAGTGCTTGCAACAGAATTGATGAGAAATGTAAAATGTATTATAAAAAGACATTGGAATGGATCACGAGAGGACGGAAAATAACAAAGCTTGAATTCAGTGGAAACAAGAGAACCCAAGATAAAAACAACCAGTAAAGTGACTATGAAACAGGTATTACAAAGAGACGCTCTGCATTTCAGAACACAGATAAGGAAAATGGATATGAAGGGGAAGAAGTATGCTTTCGTGAAAGAGTGGCCTTAAAAAGGGAAGACCATCTATGTTACAATAGGGATGTATTGTACATAGGAAACAAGTATTGTGATGTCAACAAGATAAATTGAAAATGGATGCTAGAGTGATAATATCTCACCATTGGTTAACAAAACTGACGTTTCTAAGGAGTTGGTAAAGCATTTTTTTACTTATTGTAGGAGAGACTATGTCTTCTATAATACAAAAAATAAAAACTGTACGACATTTTGGAGATGTGAGACTACGAATTGTTAAGATTCGAGGTTAAAATGTGGTGGGAATGTCATAATGTGAGTAGTTCTTCATATATTTTGTCATAGTTTCCTTTCCTCACTGGGCTATCTTCCCTATTGGGGCCCCTGGGCTTATAACATCCTGTTTTTCCAATTAGGGCTGTAACTTAGTAAGTAAGTAAGTAAGTAATAATAATAATAATAATAATAATAATAATAATAATAATAATAATAATAATAATAATAAGAGGGGTGTTACTGGTACATGTTGTGTCCATTGGCTGGACATTTGACTGATATCTTGTATATTTAAGAGAGTTTAGACCTGTAATGAAAAGGAGTGAAGATCAATTACCAAGAAAGTAATGGATAGGGAAGTAATAGGACATACTAGATCAGTAGGAAGGACCAGAATATCTTATAGAAATAATATAGAACATATTTATAGGGTGGGAAGTCAACAATATATTGCACAGCACAGCACAGAACAGAAAGGAAAGGATTAGTTCATTGCTAAACCCATTAGTAAAAAGCGCCAAGGATTATGATAACGTTGAATATCCTATGACAGACTCTAACTAAATTCAGTTCTAAAACCGAATTAAGTTATCATAGTGACATAGCCTCTGTACAATGGTCTTCCACTGTCTTGGGGTAGAGTTCTCTTGATTGAGGGTACACTCAGGTACACTATTTTATATATTTTTTTTTACCTCGTGTTATTTGCAAATTTTTATAGTTAATATATGAAAAATTTATTCTTATGTTGTTACTGTTCTTAAAATATTTTATTTCAACTGTTCATCATGTCTCGTGTAACTTATTCATTTCCTTATTTCCTTTCCTCACTAGGCTACTTTCCTTGTTGGAGCCATTGGACTTTGCTTTTGCATTTTGCTTTTCTAGCTAGAGTTGTAGCATAGCAAGCTATACTACTACTACTACTACTACTACTAATAATAATAATCAGAACTTTAAACTCTTAAATGATTAATCGAATCCAACTTAATTATTCCACATTCTAAATAGTAAGCTAAAAGTTTTCATGTTTTCAGTATAATCATTACAATTTATTCACCATTTATTTCGACTCCGCCTATGTTTCTCTTTCGGATGTAAATTCCAAGTGTTAAGTATATTCGTGGAAAGGCCAAGGTTAATCCTATAAATAAGTGCATGCCAGGGTTCTATTCAATTAACTCCTTATTTACACTTGGAACGTTAATTATGCTGAATGTTAATAAGGCAGGCGACAGAAACACATATTTTGATGACCTTCAAAATATGCGACGAAGCATATTGGGTAATTAGGCGAAACACAGATTTAAAGGTTTTAAAGGCCGCTCATGAATGGCAGAGAAAAGGGAAGGTGACATTACCATATCAAGCATAACAATGACCTAGAGACTGACCATATATACATATGACTAGAGCCCAAGGGCCCTCTCCACCCAAGCTAGGACCAAGAAGGGCCAGGCAATGGCTGATGATGACTCAGTATATAGACCTATAGGCTCCTCAAAACCCCGATTCTTAGCTCACAAGGATGGTGAGGTTGCAGCCACCAAAGGAAATAACGAGTTTGAGCTGGACTCGAACCACAGTCTGACGTTCACCAGTCAAGGACGTTGCTGCATCGGCCACCACACCTATTTGTGATTAAATTGGAAACTAAAAAAATAAATGATGTATGATTTTTTTTAATGACTTCTTTGTAGAGATTTTTGTCATTGTTGATGTTATTTAGTTTATATGGATGAGGTAAAATAGTTTCTTCATGAGAAGTAAAATAAATTAAGTGAAGGTATGCAATGTTGCTGATGTTGAAAGGCAATTTTTTTAATGCATAACCAAAAAATTTGGATTATTGGAACCGTATGTTAAAAGATAGAAAATTTATTATAGTTTACAGAAAAAATACCAACTTCGTATATAGTATATATACCTGTATATACACACTCGTGCTTATATATATATATATATATATATATATATATATATATATATATATATATATATATATATATATATACATATATATATATATATATATATATATATATATATATATATATATATGTGTGTGTGTGTGTGTGTGTGTGTGTGTGTATGCATGAATGAAAATGTCAATATCTAGTATACTTTCTTGACCCAGGCAGATTCCAGTTCGCATTTGACCGTTTGTCTAATGACTATGAGTGAACCATGGACCCATCAAACGTGGCCTAAGAGCTATATACTCCCTCACAGAATTCATACATGTGCAGATATTGGAAAATGTCATGAATAAGGATATGAATAAGACTCATGAATAATTGCTGCAGCAACAGGTAAGTATTTATTGGTCGAGATATGTAGGTATGAATATATATTTCCTTAAAATTAGGCTTCGTTCGAAGATGACTGGAATTAATGGGGACAGGTTATCGGCCATACCCGTAAGGGAAACCGTAGCCGAAGTTGCCGTGGAATCTGGGCGAGACGTAGGAGTGGCCATGGTAAGGATGATGAGCTACTCCACGGCCATATCCGTATCCGTATACGGGATACCCATAGCCGTAGCCACCGAAGAGGTGTCCTGGCTCGGGATCAGCGCTTCGTTTCCCGATGTAATGACCACGTCGACCGTATCCGTAACCTCCTAAGCCGTATCCACCGTAACCTCCTCCAAGTCCGTATCCACCGTAACCTCCTCCAAGTCCGTAGCCGCCGTAACCTCTTCCTAGCCCAAAGCCACCGAGACCACCGTACGGTCTGCCTAAGTAGCCATACCCGAGGCCACCGTATCCAAGGCCTCTCCCAAGGCCGTAACCATAGCCCCTTCCGAGGCCGTAGCTTCGTCCCAGGCCGTGTCCAGGGTCGGCTGAGCGTTTCTGCTCTGCGGCCACAAAGGCCACCAACAGAATAACAATCTAAAGAAGAAGAAAGTCAACGGTTATAATGGCTTGATTGATTGACTGATTGGTGAATTTTCATATGAAACTGGCGTCACAAGAGCAATGTTTAATTAAGGCTTATAAAGTTGTGCAATATTTTCTATTTCATGATTGATTGATTGGATGACTGATTTAGATAATGAAACTGGTAACTCAACTGCAATGGCCTTTTCTGGTTTTGAAATCAACATTAAACACAAATCAAAAACTAGAAAATATTCAGATACAAATAGTAATGCAATACCCTTCTTATGATTATGACTGAAATTATTAGATATCAAGAAACAGAAAGCCCAAAATGCTTTCTATATAGGAAAACATAAGAGATATTGAATGAATAAAACAGGAATGAATACCAGAATGATGAACTGCAATAAAATTGGCGACTCGGTAAATTGACACCATAGTCCAAGGGTCCGTGCAACCTTCAACTCGTCTAATTTGATATTCAGATTATACTTATCTTTCATTAGTATTTCATATTTCTGATTATGCAAGAATATCCTTTATGTATTATATTATGATATTCCTAAATCGTAATGCCAAGACACTAAACAATGGCCTTGGTAGGAGAGACTCTTTGGCTACGGTATGCAGCTCTTCTAGGAGAAGGACACTCCAAAATCAGACCATTGTTCTCTAGTCTTGGGTAGTGCCATAGCCTCTGTACCATGGTCCTCCACTGTCTTGGGGTAGAGTTCTCTTGCTTGAGGGTACACTCGGGCACATTATTCTATCTAATTCTCTTCCTCTTGCTTTGTTAAAGTTTTTTCATAGTTTATATAGGAGATATTTCTTTTGATGTAACTGTTAAAATATTTTATTTTTCCTTGTTTCCTTTCCTCACTGGGCTATTTTCCTTGTTGGAGCCCCTGGGCTTATAGCATTCAGCTTTTCCAACTAGGGTTGTAGCTTAGCAATTAATAATAATAATAATAATAATAATAATAATAATAATAATAATAATAATAATAATAATAATATTTTCAAAGACAAAAATTTCAGGTCACAATTCATTAATATCATATAACCTTTTCTTTTTCCTATGAAAAAAGGGGCATGGTGGTTAATAAAACTTGCGTCATTAAAACATTAACGTGAATTATTTAACAATATTTAAAACTTTATGTGGCAATATGAATTATATTTCAAATCTAGGGGTTGAATCAGAGGAATTTCAAAAGTTCAAACTTGCAGGTGCCTATCTGTTGAACAAGATGACATAGGCCTCGTTGCATATTTTATATAGGGCTGATATATCTTAACGTCATTACTGATCTTAATATATGTTATATGAATCATTATTATTTCTCAAGTAAAAATTCTCTTCTGCACTGGACTCCTTGTTGGAGCCATCGTTTAAAGGTTCCTTATGAATGACAGAAGCAAGGGAACACAACAGCGTTCTAAAGGCTGACCATATTTCCATATGATCAGCGCCCAAGGCCCCTCTCCATCAAGCTGGGAGCCAGGGTGGGCCAGGCAATGGCTGTTGATGACTCAGCAGATAGACCTATAGGCTCCCCCAAAACCCCATCTTTAGCTCAGGACAGTAAGATGGAAAACACTACGAAAAACTATCGAGTCTAAACAGGTCTCGAACTCCCGTCCATTTGATTGCCAAGCAGGGTTGTAGCTTGGCTAATAATAATAATAATAATAATAATAATAATAATAATAATAATAATAATAATAATAATAATAATAATCTTTAAACGACGGATAAATTATGTCCACTTTTTATTTCTAGAAATTCAAATTTGAATGTAATAGAAAACTTCATGAAAAATTTCCGTCTTGTTCAGGAAATATAAAAAACAATGTTTCCAGATGTCATGTAGCAAATACATTTGCAACTGAATATCTCATAATAAAAAACACAAGTAAATTTGCGAATAAATTTCCAACTGAATATCTCATAATGAAAAATACAAACATTTTTTACGTCAAAATTAGGTCAGTGCTTATGCAAGTGACCTGCATATTTCACAATGATGTATTTTACAAGTTAGAGATAAACAGGCAAACATTAGAAAACACATTCACAAAAAGACTCACCTATATCTATACTTATAAACATGTACGTAACTTATACAACAACAAATGCTCGCCTATATCTTTACTTATAAACATGTACGTAATTTATACAACAACAAATGCTCGCCTACATCTATACTTATAAACATGTACGTAATTTATACAACAACAAATGCTCGCCTATATCTATACTTATAAACATGTACGTAATTTATACAACAACACATGCTCGCCTATATCTCTACTTATAAACATGTACGTAATTTATACAACAACAAATGCTCGCCTATATCTATACTTATAAACATGTACGTAATTCATTCAATAACAAATGCAACCGTTTCTTTCTAGTCCACTTCAGGGCTTTTAAAAGCCTCAGATATATCCTTGATCATGTTTGGGGTTTGACCAGTTTTCATCACCATGCTTGCCAACTGAGGATTGGTGATGGTGGCAGACTTTAGTCTGATTGCTCACAGCAACTCAGCCTAGTATGAGTGGCCCTGACTAGTACAGCTTTGCTGTTCATGGCAATACACAAAACCATTCACTAAGTTAAGGTATCCCCACTCAGAAATAATATGTATATATATATATATATATATATATATATATATATATATATATATATATATGCGTGTGTGTATAATCCACAAATATACATATACATATATATATATATATATATATATATATATATATATATATGTATATTTATACATATATATGTGTGTAATCCATATATATACAT
>NC_090734.1:141160388-141162888 GCF_036898095.1 Palaemon carinicauda
TTCCTTAGTTCTACAAAACCTAATAATTTTAATATATATATGGAATTATTATTAAAATGCCAATAGTTTGTACTCTAGTTAATACAAATTTCAAAACCTAAAAGTTGTTTATAATCTTCCTAGTATATACACAACTGAGTTCTTTAAAAATCATTAAATACTGATCAAGGACGAAATTCTTTATTCGCGGCGTAATAAATTAAAAACTAGAGGCTCTCAGTAGAGCGCAGACCTTCGCCAGGGCAGCTTATTTCCCGAACTTTTGCTCAACCTTGATCTTGACAAAATCAATTGTCGTGGATTTTCATACACTGAAATATGAACCAAGTTTGAAGTCTCTGTGACAACGATGTCCAAACTTATGGCTGATTATGTGAATTGGACCATTTGCTTGACAGTGACCTTTGACCTTGATCTTACAAAATTTAATAATTTACAGCTTTTTACATGATAGTTAATCCCTGCAAGTTTCATTACTCTACGTTTAAAATTGTGGCCAGGAAGGTGTTCACAAACAAACAAACTCCCACACAAACAAAAACTGGGTATAACATAACTTCCTTCCAACTTCATTGGCAGAGGTAATAAAAATCCAATAACAACTTTTACATAATAGCTAATCCCTGCAAAATTCATTACTCTACGATTAAAATTGTAGCCAGGAAGGTGTTCACAAACAAACAAACACAAACAGGGTGTATAACATAACCTACTTCCAACTTCGTTGACAGAGGTAATAAATATCCGAATCTTCTCCAATGGTATATATTCAAACATGTCTATGGGTAGTGCCATAGCCTCTGTATCATGGTCTTCCACTGTCTTGGGTTAGAGTTCTCTTCCTTGAGGGTACACTCGAGGACACTATTCTGTCTAATTTCTCTTCCACTTGTTTTGTTAAAGTTTTTATAGTTTATATAGAAAATATTTATTTTAATATTGTTACTTTTCTTAAAATATTTTATTTTTCCTTTTTTCCTTTCTTCACTGGGCTATTTTCCCTGTTGGGGCCCCCGGCCTTATAGCATCCTGCTTTTCCAACTAGGGTTGTATCTTAGCAAGTAATAATAATAATAATACCATCCATCCATACCATTCACTAAACACATCTAATATCATTTCCCATTGAAAACCATCTTTTACAGTGTTTCCATTCACAGAGCCATATCCGACCACTACTCAAATTTCCAGGCCACACGTGTAAATAATCCAATTCCCCAAAACACCTACACTTCGGCCTCGTTATCATAATTATTATTGTTATTATTATTATTATTATTATTATTATTATTATTATTATTATCATTATTATTATTATTATTATTATTATTCCTTGCTAAGCTACAACCCTAGTTGTATGAAAGTCTTCCAGCTCTCGTAACAAAAGAATACTGTAATCATTTCCATCCATACCATTTAGTAAACACATCTAATATCATTTCCCATTGAAAACCATCTTTCACAGTGTTTCCATTCACAGGGCCATATCCGACCCCTACTCAAATTTCCAGGCCACACGTGTGAATAATCCAATTCCCCAAAACACCTACACTTCGACCTCGTTTCATTGGAGCTATGAATGCGCTCGGAAAGAATAGGGCGATTAGGAAAGGTTATTGGATATTGAATACCCGCCCTTGTTTCAGCCTGTGTTTTCCCAGTCACTTCTAAGCTGCGCAATACAGGATCCGTTCTAATCCTGCGTGAAGGATAGGACCATTTAGAAACGCATTTGGTGCATAGGGCATGAGACTTTATATCCTAAAGCGGTCTCTTAATAATGGGGAAAAATAAAAAAATGTAATTTCGACCTATTTTCTTAATACAATGGATGTATTACCAGATGTTTACATTGTATTCTGTAAGGATTTTGTCGATGATCAGTGTTCATCTTTAGACCTTATTATTATTATTATTATTATTATTATTATTATTATTATTATTATTATTATTATTATTATTATTATTACTTGCTAAGCTACAACCCTACTTGTATGAAAGTCTTCCAGCTCTCGTAACAAAAAAAAAATAAAAAAAAAAATACTGTAATCATTTTCCAGTTACTGCGTAGGGATTGAATCTTCCTCTCTCCAGCAGAGAAATAACGAGAAGGAACAGATAAATATGTTACCGATAACGAGGGATTTTGGGAAACACATTTTGGGAGCAAAAAAAGATTTCAACTCCAATTCTGCATTTACTTTAGTTTTCGGAAATCCCAACGATCAAGGGTTTTGTAAGGAAGGCAAGTTTATCTCTAATGTATAAGACAGAGGTTAATTCCATCACTAATGTACTGTATAAGGCAGAGGTTAATTCCATCACTAATGTATAAGGCAGAGGTTAATTCCATCGCTAATATATAAGGCAGTGATTAATTCCATTCTAATGTATAAGGCAGTGATTAATTCCATCTTTAATGTATAAGGCAGAGGTTAATTCCATCGCTAATATATAAGGCAGTGATTAATTCCATCTCTAATGTATAAGGCAGTGATTA
>NC_090734.1:141167888-141192888 GCF_036898095.1 Palaemon carinicauda
TATTAGTATTTGCGTGTCATCAGCATATTGAATTATAAAAGAGCCAGGTATTGATCTCACGAGATCATTAACATATACCATAAAAAGTATAGGGCCGAGAATTGATCCCTGAGGTACTCCAAATTGAATATTTTTCTTCGATGATACAGCACCACTTAGCCTGACGGACTGAAACCTATTCTCAAGGTAGCTCTTAAACCAGCTCTGATCAATATTCATCCACGTACATTTCTCTAATAATATGGTATGATTTACGCTATCAAAAGCCTTAGATAAATCTAGTAATAAAAGTAAGGAAACTTTTTTGTTGTCTATATTTCATAAATCTTGTCAGATAATTTTAACAGGGCTGTTTCAGTAGACAATTTTGGTCGGAATCCATGTTGGCTTAAAGAGATTAGTTTATTTTCCTCTAAAAATTCAGTTAACTGATTTGCAATAACTTTTTCAAGTACTTTTGATAGAACAGGTAGCAAGGAAATGGGACGGTAATTAGAGATATCGTCGGCATCCCCGCTTTTGAAGAGCGGAATGACATGGGGAATTTTCCATATGTCTGGATATGAATAAGTATTAATTGATGTATTGATAATTATCGTTAGGTAAAAAGCAATAACATATAAACCATCTCTAATGAAACGTAAACAAATACCATCAGATCCAAAGGCGTTAGTTTCTTTCAAATCTTTAATGACTAAGATTACTGTGTTACAGTCCACTGGCCTTGGTTTAAAACTATCGACTCTATTGTGAGGGATAATAGGGTCTGTTTCCAAAGGCATGCGGTTATGCAGTTCTTCCTGTGTTTTTTCAAAGGTCTTTCTCCCCACTTCTGCAAAGAATTCGTTAAACTCTTCAGCTTTACGTTGCAAATCATCTTTGGTATCACAATTCAGCTTATTTGTATCGCTGTTTATTCTATTGAAAAGCATATTATTAGTAATCTTCCACGTAGCAGCCATGTCACCTTTAGCATTTTTAAATTCTTGTTTATAGTACTGCCTTCTACTATCAGTTAACATCGAGTTTACCTTTTTCTTCAGTTCCTTATGAGTTTCTCTAAGCTGAGTATTTTCTCTTTGATTTCTTAGCTTTTTCTTTACGTTATCTCTTACCATTATCGTCTCTTTTATAATATCAGAAATCCAAGGGGCAGGGGGACGAGTTACTTCTCTAGTAACTACAGGTGCGCACATATCTACACAGGATGTGAAAACATTGGTAAAAATTTCTACTTGCTTACTTACGTTATCGGTACTAAAAATTTGATTGAATATGTGAACATTATTCATAAGTAGAGAGCAAAGAGTTTCTTGAGAGTAATTTTTCAAGCACCTAAAAGTTTTAAAAATAGTTTGCCTTTTCGGTTTACGAACGTTCAGCAAAGTTAAAATATTCTCGTGATCTGCTATTGAGCTAGGGGTTACCTCTGATTTTCTTATCATATATTTAGAATTTGTAATGACTAGATCGATAAGGGATGCTGAGGTAGAAGTGATTCGTGTGGGTTTATCTACAATCTGGTCAAATCTTAAGTTTTTAATTAGCTTACCCAGTTTGTTCTCCTTTTTTAACAGATCATCATTAAAATCCCCATAAATGAAAATAGGTTTATTGCGTAAAATTACTTCCTTAAAGACGTCTGAAATATAGTTAAAAGAGGTAACAGCAGCTTTAGCATGGCGGTACATGCACCCGACAATAATAGAGGGAAATTTTCGATGTTGGACGGAGACCCACTTATCTTCCACTCCCTCCGGTTTTTCGATCCCAAATTTCAGCTCGGTGACTTTCAAATAATTTCTTATATACAAACATACACCTCCACCTCGACCATGATCCTCACGATATATATTATACTCAGGTATATGAATAAAGGTATCACTTATATAAGGATACAACCATGTCTCACTAATTCATAAAATATAGATTTTTTGTTCTTCTAGCATTAACTGTATTTCAAGTATATGACCAAGTATTGATTGGGCATTTATGTGTACAATTTTTAGAAAATCATTACATTTAGCTTTCTCAATGGCACTGCCTTCTTGGCCTATGTCCTAGTAATGGATATTTTTCTGACATTGTTTGCTTTTGTGTCCATATTCATGGCATGAGTAACACCTAACCTTATGGTCGAACCTACAGTCGGATTGGTGGTGATTAAATTCACCACATTTGTAACACCCATACCTGTTTCTTTCGGTATATGGATAATAGTAGTCGTTAACTTCTCTATTAGGTCTATCATATCCTCGTCTAGCATTTGCACTACTAAAGTGCGATTGGTCTCTACCATAACCAAGTCTATCTTGATGAAAAGTATTATTCCTTGAGTGTTGATAGCTATTTCTATGTAACCTATTTTTATTCCTTCCTTCTACCTCCCGATTTATCTTTATGGTTGCTACTTTTACTCTTTACATGATTAAACCTATAGTCATTATTTTTCAGATTACATATATTTGACTTGATTTCTTTCCAATTATAACAGAGAAAGTCATTTGTGCATATAGATGAAATTGCATCTAGCAACCTAACCGCACCAATTCTATTTAGAAAATCATAGTTTTTATCATCCTGGTTTTCATAGCAATTTGTATCAATATCGCCTGTTCCAAGCTTAAAAAAACCTTTGTGTCTCAATTAAAATAACACCATTTCTGTCACACCACTCTAACAATTTACAGTTATATTGATTTATTTTACTATTCAAATCATGTCTTGCTTCTAGAGCCGGAACAAGTTCACAGACCTTTACTACAATGTCATTATTTTTCTCTTTGAGTTCAGCCACAATGGCGCCCAGGTTATCGAGGACTCTTTCCAACGCTACATCTTCGTCAAGCAGGTCCTGAGTGCCACAGTAGATGATGCATTCTTTTGGTGAAATTTCCAGTTTTTCCCTAATCCAGGACTTCAGTAGATCCAGATTTGCTTCGGGGAGGGTTCTGATCATAGCCTTATCGTTGAGGTCACTAGACTTTACTTCTTTTAAACAAGAATCTCCAATGAGTAATATATTTCCTTCATTCGAAGTGGATGCCAGAGTTTGACGGGAGCGCGATCTATTCTGTTGCTGAAGGCTTTCTTTTAAGTGTTTGATAGTTTCTTCAGCAAAATAAAGTTTAGTTTTAAGCTCCTCTATTTCTTTTTCCTTCTCTGCCAGGGAATTGTTCACAACATAAAAATTGTCTTTAGTTTCCCTAACAAACGCTTCAAATCGGTGAAGTAGTTCTGCCGAATTTGGGATTAGTCTCTCATTTTCTATCTCATGGGTGCCATCAGGCGGCGAAAATGTTTCTTCAAGACTTCCATAATAAGTGGTCAGTTTATCAATTAGGGTTTCTTTATTAGTCCATATACCTCCAAGTCCCAGCTGAGTACAGTGTTTCTGCAATTCACTCTTCTTGTACCCTCTTAAAACTTGTTGTGTTGGGTTTGAAAGCGACGACAACGGTGGTTTGTCTCTCTCTTCTCCACCTCTCCCTGTCTCTTCAACTGCTATATGTGCGCTATTAGTAGGCATATTTGATGTTTACAGTGCGTGACGAATAATGGGCTCTTAATACAGTGTCCAGGAGAGGGAGAGAGAGAGAGAGAGAGAGAGAGAGAGGGAGAGAGAGAGAGAGAGAGAGAGAGACTGGGGTTCTTTCCTATTGCCACCTCTCTGATATTTATATACTTTAGAATAATCATTCCAATTTTATATTATAATTTCCAGGTGTCATCATTGGGTAACGAGCAAACGAGCAAGAGAGCGCGAGCGAGCTCGAGCCAGTGTGTCTGGGGGGGGGGGGGGCGCCTCTGTATGCCCTTTCGTATTCATATACTTTTAAACGGTCATATTCCAAATTTGCTTTTATAATTCCCTGGTCTCTCATATCATAGCAAATGCCTTACAGACATTACTCTATTAGAGTAAAAGTTTAACAGAGTAAAAGTTTATTAGAATAAAAGTTTGAGTAAAATTTTATTAGGGAATAAAACTACGATGACTTTTGGCATTACTCTTAAAGACATGGAATATTCTAGATTAAAATCAAACTTTATACGATACCTTGAAAATACTGAGACCGAAAAAAGTGAAAAAGTTAAGTGGAGCGAGGAAATAATTTAAATTATTTAAGAGCAATAACTTAACATATCAAATACCCATTGCTTACTCTGACTTATCGAATTATTAACATATCTTGCTCACTCAACTACCAGTTACCGAATGATAAAGATATGCTTCTGTACATTGGCACTTGTTAAAAAGTTTCATGGAACCGTCTTTGCAGCGTTGCGGAGATCTGCATAAATTGGTAACCTTTACACGGGATTTACACTGTCAAACAGTCGTCGAACGTGGCTCGACATACAAAAGTTTAAGTGGTTTGGTTGTCGAACTGGTTTGTCATAGTTCAAAGAAAGTCTGTTCAAGCCTGACTTTTGTGGGCGGGGCTTCTGTCCACAAACCTTATGCATTTGAGAATGTCTACACCTCTTCGAACCATTTGAGAAGCAGGTTCGACGAACCGTTCGACCGTGTTAAGGCTAATAGGCCTTTCGTCAGCTAACTCCCAGAAGTATCTATACTATTATTAACGGGGAAAAAAACCCTGATTTAAGAGTGCAAAATCTCCTAGTTAATTTCAAACTAATTAGCCGTTTTAAAGGACTGATATTTAACCATTAGACGAAGTCCTCATATCACATTTTTTAGGAGTCCTTTTTCAGAGAGGTTTCGAATTAGATTTTTTTAATTTGGGCCAAAAGGTCCAGTGCTGGGGCCAGGGAACTATTTCACCACAGCGGTGTAACTGGGAAAATCCCCACAGTTGCACTAGGATGCAAAATTGAATGAGGTTGATCAACAGAAGCGAAAGTAATTGGCAGAGTAAAATTATACCACTAAAACGAGACAACTGCATACACAAGAGATCAGATGTCCTTTGGCCTCTCCCCACTTGTTAATTTTAATTGATATGTTATGCCAAGCCCATGGCTGGCTATAATAAACTTTAAAGTGGTTGTTATTTAAGATACTAACTATAGTTAATAATAAGACCGCAGTTTTATTTTTCTGGCAATAAAAGTAGATAACTAAAATAATGATAATTGGGCCACCAACCCTAAAAAAGTATACCAAGAACTGATACGGAACACTAGATTGAGATTGCTTAACTGTTTTGGAATTGTCATCACCAAGTACCTGCATAAATTATATTTCTAATGTTTTGTCCATATAACTTAGTACTCTAAATTTCCTCTACAAAGCAGCAATGATTCCAACATTGGAGCATAATCACAATTACATCAGTCTAAACGAAGAGGTTTGCATGACTAAACTAATACAGCAATCCTTTACTTGTGAGTGAACTTTAACTTAAGGATTCCACAAAAAATACAAGTTTGGCCTAGCTTCATTAGTTCAAAGATTAATTTCATTTAACCAAAACGTAGGCAATATACTACTATTCATCAACTTTACCAACCTTTTGCTTGAAACTTCTAAAACTTTTAGAGCTTCTCTAGTAGTTCTAAGAAGCTACACGCGCCATTACTTTTTAATTTTTTTTTATTTAATGGTTAAAATACCTTGCGATTAGAATCCGGAAATAAAACATAAGTATACAGAAATGGTTAAGAAACATACAAAATATGGCACAATTTTATTAATTGCACTAGAATAGAAAGAAACTTTCGAAATAATTAAATTTTATTACATAATTGCATCTGTAAATAGGCACTTCCCGAATAAATGCCTTAATCAGATTTATTTACTTATGTATGAATTAACTCTAGTTGCACTACTTCGTAAAACTCGAGAGGTTGGACAGCAGGATTCAACGAATTGAGACAAGTTGAAAAATCCAATAGTATGTAGAGCAGAGCGCCTTAAGACACCCCCAAAGCTCCTATAATAAATCCTCTAAAGGATTTATCCCTCTGCGGGATTATCTATTTTCGTCACTGCCTAAGGATAAAATACTGACAAACAAGTTGAAGATTAATAACACTAAATTCTCAAAATTTTGAATAAATTTTCGTTTTAAGTTTAACTAATTTTATAGTAAAAGTTAACAGCATGAGGAAAATGTTTTATCAATGGACTTTGAAGTAATTTACAACATACCATAACCTGATGAACTCGAAAATTTCAGGTTGACCTTTTCCTGAAGTAAATTTTTGTTTATGAATTTACTTCAAAATTACCCTTAAGTCTGTACTAATCTATCAAAATGGTTTAAAAAATTGTTTTTAACTGGCACTATTTTAGCTCTATCTGCAAGTATTTACTAAACTTTCCATGCTCTTTCAATTTTGGGGTATAAATGTTGAAACCACAAAAACACTACTTATGGCCCTTCCAAAGTATTTAATATTTAAATGTTTATTAAGCAGAGCTAATAACAAATTTTCCAGTTGACCTTTTCCGGTCAAATAGTGTGGTTACCACTAATCCGATTCAAGTACTCTTGTTTAGGAAAATTCTTTACAAACCTATTTTTAAGATAGTTAAATTACTTTTTTCATAAATCTGCACTAAATTTCTTGAGATTCAGATCTTAGTTCAATCAGTCTAGCGTAAATTATTCTAGTAATACAAAGATCATATCTAATACCTTTTAATTGCCTCAGTACTACGAGGTATTTAGTCAACCAGAATTAAAAATGGTGATCAGCCCAAATTTTTTTTCTCCTATGAAACAGTTAAAACTTGGTTTGCTCTTTACTACAAATTTAAATGTTACACCTAGGAAAAATATCAGACAGCAGTAGGTGTGTTAACAATTGTATTAACCATTTCTCTTATCACTTAATATTTTGACAATAGTTTGTCACTGCAATTTTAGGATATAAACCCACAGGGAGAATCATTTAAAATTTATTAAATCTGATATTAATTAACCAGTATATCAAATATGAAGACAAATATTGAAGCTTCAGGATTTTATTCTGATGAGCGAAAATTAGTATAAATTATTATTACTAGCTAAGCTAGAACTGATTGGTAAAGCAGGATGCTAGAAGCCCAAGGGCTCTAACAATGAAAAATAACCTAGGAATGGAAATAAGGAAATTTAACAAGACACAACAAAAACACTTCTCAAAAACAGCAACACCAAAACAAAATATGAAGACTTCTATCAGCCAGTTAAACAAAAATTTACTGCAAGTCTCCCAACTTTTGAAGTTGCACCGATTCAACTGCAGAAATGCAAGCGACAGTTTAGCAGTCTCCCAACTTTTGAAGTTGCACCGATTCAACTGCAGAAATGCAAGCGACAGTTTAGCCAGTCCAGGTGGTCTACCGAGGGTCTTTGCATGTAGATAGGTGTCACTGTCTAGCCTTTACTTTTTCCATTTCTTTACATTACGCAAGCGCCAACGTAGACTGGAGCTCGTAGCAACACCGTAAGCCAATTTGTCTTTAGTGCTGTTGAAATTTAATAAAAAAAAAAAAAAAAAAAAGGTTATTTCTAGAAGTTAACAAAACTTTTCTATTCCATAGAATTTAAAATTTTGCAAGATAACTAGCGTAACGTTAGGAATTTATTGAATCTTTAAAATCAGTTATAAGAAACTTATAAGATATCAATTCCCTAGTTACTGAAGTCAAAATAGCCCACAGAATGTAGCCTTACGAAATTTACCTATTAAAGTTATCTATAACCAATATAAAAACTACCTATAAAAATAAAATTAATAAAGTTATAGGATTGTAAAAATGGTAAATACCTGTACCTGTATTCACCAACAGTTATCAATACAAATCCTATAAAGTAATTGCAGGAAAGGAATTTATTATGGAGTGAGAATTTACGAAAAAAAATGGAAATGCTTACTATCAATCTGATAACTGTCTGCCTAGATGTAGACGCTTTTGGGGTTAAAGGCATTAGAACACTGGAATTAAAACATCAAGGGAAGGAGTACAATGAATAAGTTGACAGTGCGTCCACATACCACACTGCATGGCGGGCCAACCGTTACTAAAATAGGATTGGTAGCAGGGACAAGTGGTGTATGTCAGAAGCACAGAAACCAGGGGAACGATCTGGCAAAATATGCGCTACCATATCTAACTAATACAAGGGTGTAAAGTTTACAAGACAGTTTAAATCTCATGTCTTCACAGGTACCTGAACTCGCTAGCAAGTAGCTGGTTCGTCCACAATAGTCTGGTAACCGATTTTAATCTTCCTGATCACTATGGTAATCCAAGATTTTGCACTGAAACAATTGCTTCCCTTCAGAGCTGGATAGCCAAGAGTTGTTCGAAATATAAGTAAACGAGATTGGGATATACTTCCTGCAATCTTTTTAGAAGTTGCACTATCACATCCACGTAGATAACATTTTAAAAATAGAGTCATTTGTAACACTAAATATCATTACTTTGAATCTTATGACTACTTGGGTAGTCGTTCATTAGCCAATCTATACATTAAAGCTGTCTGCCTATCAAGTTCAAACTCCCGATATTATGCTTAAGTTCTCACATTGCGGTCATCTGACCGTTTATCAGACAATGCCCAGAGCAATAATAGAGTAAAGTAATGGGTGTTAATACCAAATACATCAATATCATTGGAATAATTATACTGCATTAGGCAAAAATAAATTATACCCCTGATCATAACATTCACAGACTGTCTACAAGAACCTGAAAATTAAGTTTCTTGCCCTTACACACAGTTAAAAAGAAAATCTGTCACTATGGATGACTAAGGAAGACGAAATGGAGGAAAAAGTAGGTAATTTTGCAGTTAAACTTTTCCCCTAGTAGGAAAAGAAGACTTAAAGATGTAGAAGTCAGCCCTAACTCATCCAAGAGAAAATCTATCAAATATCCAAACCTGATACTTGGTGAATATAAAAAATCAAAATCTGATCTCAAATAAAAAGAAAATTTCCAAAGTGGATCCCCTTTGAGAAGAAAAGGGATCAAGTGGATCCCCATGGAAAAAAAAATTCCCGAAGTGGATCCCCGCGGAAATTGCTAAGTACGATGTGGATCCCCACGGGGATAAACTGATCACCAATTAAAATTACCAGTCCCAACGTGAACCTACTTAATATGAACCCAACTAAAGACTAATAGGGCAATAACCCATAGAATCCTAGCCAAACAAACACTGCCATCTCTAGCCCTACCCCACCCTAAACACAGCATCCTAACCCGAAGACTACTTCAACCGGGCCTTCCAGGTCCTAACCCGATGAATACTAAAACAGAGCCTTCGGGGTCCTAACCCGAATAAGACTACTACAACCGAGCCTTCTGGGTCCTAACCCGAAAAGACTACTACTCCAACAGCCTTCCGGGTCCTAACCCAATGAAGACTTACTATATCAACCGAGCCTTCTGGGTCCTAACTCGATGAAGACTTATTACAACAGCGCCTTCTGGGTCCTAACTCGATGAAGACTTATTACAACAGCGCCTTCCGGGTCCTAACCCGATGCAGACTACTTCAACAGAGCCTTCCGGGTCCTAACCCGATGAAGACTACTTAAACAGCGCCTTCCGGGTCCTAACCCGATGAAGACTACTTAAACAGCGCCTTCCGGGTCCTAACCCGATGAAGACTACTTAAACAGCGCCTTCCGGGTCCTAACCCGATGAAGACTAAAACAGCGCCTTCCGGGTCCTAACCCGATGAAGACTACTTAAACAGCGCCTTCCGGGTCCTAACCCGATGAAGACTACTTAAACAGCGCCTTCCGGGTCCTAACCCGATGAAGACTACTTAAACAGCGCCTTCCGGGTCCTAACCCGAGGAAGACTACGTCAACCGAGACTTCCGGGTCCTAACCCGAGGAAGACTACGTCAACCGAGACTTCCGGGTCCTAACCCGAGGAAGACTACGTCAACCGAGACTTCCGGGTCCTAACCCGAGGAAGACTACGTCAACCGAGACTTCCGGGTCCTAACCCGAGGAAGACTACGTCAACCGAGACTTCCGGGTCCTAACCCGAGGAAGACTACGTCAACCGAGACTTCCGGGTCCTAACCCGAGGAAGACTACGTCAACCGAGACTTCCGGGTCCTAACCCGAGGAAGACTACGTCAACCGAGACTTCCGGGTCCTAACCCGAGGAAGACTACGTCAACCGAGACTTCGAGTCCTAACCCGAGGAAGACTACGTCAACCGAGACTTCGAGTCCTAACCCGAGGAAGACTACGTCAACCGAGACTTCGAGTCCTAACCCGAGGAAGACTACTACAACCGAGCCTTCTGGGTCCTAACCCGAAAAGACTACTACTCCAACAGCCTTCCGGGTCCTAACCCAATGAAGACTTACTATATCAACCGAGCCTTCTGGGTCCTAACTCGATGAAGACTTATTACAACAGCGCCTTCTGGGTCCTAACTCGATGAAGACTTATTACAACAGCGCCTTCCGGGTCCTAACCCGATGCAGACTACTTCAACAGAGCCTTCCGGGTCCTAACCCGATGAAGACTACTTAAACAGCGCCTTCCGGGTCCTAACCCGATGAAGACTACTTAAACAGCGCCTTCCGGGTCCTAACCCGATGAAGACTACTTAAACAGCGCCTTCCGGGTCCTACACGATGAAGACTACTTAAACAGCGCCTTCCGGGTCCTAACCCGATGAAGACTACATCAACCGAGACTTCCGGGTCCTAACCCGAGGAAGACTACGTCAACCGAGACTTCCGGGTCCTAACCCGAGGAAGACTACGTCAACCGAGACTTCGAGTCCTAACCCGAGGAAGACTACGTCAACCGAGACTTCGAGTCCTAACCCGAGGAAGACTACGTCAACCGAGACTTCGAGTCCTAACCCGAGGAAGACTACGTCAACCGAGACTTCGAGTCCTAACCCGAGGAAGACTACGTCAACCGAGACTTCGAGTCCTAACCCGAGGAAGACTACGTCAACCGAGACTTCGAGTCCTAACCCGAGGAAGACTACGTCAACCGAGACTTCGAGTCCTAACCCGAGGAAGACTACGTCAACCGAGACTTCGAGTCCTAACTCGAAGACGACTACGTCAACCCAATGATGTCAACTAAGCTCTAAGAAGAATTTAAATAAATTTTAGAGTACAGTGACAAGACACTTGTCACAAGTTCTATGCTGAACTTAGGTGATTTTATCGAGCAGATTTCATTGTCATATGACAATTGCTCAAAAACCCGAAAAAAAAACCTGAAAATAAAAAATGGTAATAGTATAGAACACGCTCTCCATTTACTCCAATATAATGAATAATCCTGAAGTTCTCACCTACTTGCACAGTAATTAGGTGGTTATTTAAATTCTGGGAAAGCAATAATTAGGAAGATATGTTCAAGAGGGGGGGAAGGGGTTATAAAAAGAAAATAGCTCTGTTTCCCCACCAAACGACTTTGAACTGACATGTCAACAAAGTCAACTTAACAGGATTCGTGATGCCAGCGTACATAAACAGAAGTTCGTGATGCCAGCGTACATTTGATTTACTGTATATTCAAAATATACTTAGTTAAAAATTGATTAATTACTCAAAAGTGTCCTAAAATATGCAATTTACAAATAGTTTCACACTCGAGTAATCACAATTCTTTATTAAGTATATTTTGAATATACAGTATATCAAAGCTGGCATCACGAACTTCTGTTTATATACGCTGGCATCACTATCTGTTTGGTTAACTATGTTGACGTCAGTTCCATGTCGTTTAGGGAGGAAACTTTTCTTTTTATAACCCCTTCTCCCCTCTTCAACATGTATTCCTAATTATTGCTTTCCCAGAATTTAAATAACCACCTAATTACTGTGCAAGAAGGCGAGAACTGCAGGATTACATTATATTGTAGTAAATGGAGAGCGTTTTGTTCTATACTATTACCGAAAAATACCTGAAAGGGAATGGGGTTAGTACAAAGCGGGCTATACATGGTAGACCACAGTCTACCATGTATAGCCCTTGGCCACCTTTGCCGAAGCGGCAAAGCCACCCAGCAAAGGTGGCCCGATTTAAATAAATTTGAGAAGCTAAAGGGTCCCTATATTTACTTTCAAGTATAGTTTGATTTATATTAAAGCTTTTTGATTATCTTTACTTTATATCATTTAATAAAATTTCATTATTTACTTTAGAGTTAATCATTGATAAGAATACTTTACTTTAAAAAAGAATTTTTAACTTTGAAAAAATCTAATTTCATCTTAGGTGAAAAAGGTTAATTTAAATTTGTTCAGAAAATTAAAACTTCGCAATGTTAAGCAAAAATGTTTAAAGGCAAAGCTAACCTAAAATAGATGGAAATAAAACTAACCCAATCTAGTAAGGTGGCTGTATACAAGGTGATATGGTTTGTATCTTTCGTCCAAATTTCTTTCACAAATTTGATTTCTTGTATAATTCCTTCATAAATTTCTTGATTTCTTGTATAATTCCTTCATAAATTTCTTGATTTCTTGTATAGATTGATTGCATTAGCTTACCTGGAATAAATCAACATGTCAAATATCTTGAGCGGTATGCTACGCTAGTCTTAATTTTTAAGACAAATAATATTAGATTAAAAATAAGTATTTTCTAAAGTTGAATTTTTATATAAAAAAAACTGGAAATTTCAAATACTCAAGAAGTTTTGAAAAATAGGCTTATAAACGCAAAAGGATCTAAGATTATTTCCAGATAAATGTGACCATTAATTTTAAATTTAAAATGTATTAAAATTAAAGTTAATAACCGAATTAAAAAACTTCTTTAAAGATAAAGTATGCTTGCAAATCTGGTCAAGTTTATCACAATATAGATTGAACAGCTAAAAAAACATTAAAAGCGATGTTATATCCTCTCCTGGTCGTCAGGTACTTCCATTCCACTACAACGAAGAAAGTGTTCCTGAAATTATAAGATAAATGAGCGTATTGTCATTCAATGAAGTTCAAATTAATCCAGTAAACTAAAAGCTTATTTTAGTACCAAACGTCAATGAGGTTCAAATTACTCAAACTAAAAATGGAAGTTTGTATCACAACGTATTCTAAAAAATTCATAAATTCGTCTTCTAACTTTCTGCAACCTTTCAAAACAAACTGACTAAATCGTGTAGTGAAGTGTTTTGACAAGCTATAATGTAAAATGAACTTATTTCTAAGTTTATCCAACGTCACAGTATTTAAAGTTTAAAATGCTTTACACTAAAACAAAACTATCAACGTGTACCAAAACTTTTAGTCTATACTTTCTAAAATTAAATTCCATCAATATAAGCCTTACTTAAAAACAGTCAAGGATGCGATTATCGGTGCAACTTCACTTACACGATGTAATTTCACAGAATAATCTACTTTATATACTGAACATCCGATGTTAATCACATTACAAAGGCTAAAAAATCAATCCAGCATTTTAAAAGTGGAAAATTTCGTAATGATTGAAGTGGCGTAGCCGATTTTTAATCCTCTTAAAACACTATGCTAACCACTAAAGCTGCAACCTTCAATGTATTATAAGCAAAGAGTCAAGACAAATATTAAAAGCTTAAGTTTTCAAAACTCAGATAAATTTACTGAAATCTGAACCTAGACAACACAACAGTTGAAAATCAAATAGACCGGGAAACAAACATTTGACAGCAGAATAAAAAATAAAAAAAATCTACGAATACTCGCCTTAAAATTCCTGGAGATATCTTCGGGAGTCGTCAGCTACAGCAACCGGCACAACAGCAGTTATAAAAACACGCCTTTAACTTAAGGCCGACGAACACTAAACTTCGAAAAGGGACACCATTACTGAATATAAGTTTTCGCACTTAGGTTTCTCAAAGTTAAGGACTCTGTAAATAAACAGAATGAACTTGAGCTAGTGCAGTTGTCAAATCAATGGACTGTGGTGATCGTTTTTCACACTAGATGGCAGCAGTTGTCCAATAAAAAAAAAACTTCATGGCTCAGCTAGGGTTTCTTTACTGTCTCCCTTAAAAAATAAATAAAGTAATTATCCCATTGGGTAACTGCTATTAACAATTATTTGAAACGTACACACACTGTTGAAAATTCTCCGTCCACAAAATACAGGAGACCGTAATTTTACCATACTTTGTTAATATATTTTAAGTGTTGGTGACCGTAATATCGCCCCTTTGCGTCAATATATCCATTTTTAAAACGGTAAATGCCTGGAAACATTTACTCCAGGACTTTTGCCGTTTTCTACGGCAAATTTGTAAGTGTAAAACACAAGGGAGTAAATTATATAAAAAGATGGTTTTCAACTTGAAAATTGAAAGAGGGAATATTATGAAATGGTAACGAAAACAAATAAAGATGGAAACACTTGGTTCCTCTGTTTTAAGTAAATAAATAAAAATAAAAAACAGCAAAGTAATTTCTACAAACATTAAAACTATAGTTTTAAGGAAAATTGGAAAGGACAGAAATTTAGAATTTTTGGAAATTTTAGCGTCTAAGAAATTATACCAGATTAAATTTTTGGGAAAACCAATATTATTTTTCTTGTCCAATTTTGTGAAATTGATATAAAGATTCTGATCCGTATGATTATTATTAAAAACTGGAATTAAACAAAATCAGAAAAAAGTGGCTGGATCTTGGATGATTAAACCCGAAAATTCTATATAGCAAATTTATTTTTGGAAACAAGACAAGACAATGAAAAGCTAAATATTTGTTTTAGTATATTTTTTATTCTTTTCTGGGACGTGATTTCTTTGTATATAAAAAAATCCCCAAGTGAACTTGGAACCAAGTAGACTGTGACAGATGATACTGAAACCACGCTTCAACAGAGTTGAAAAGACCAATTTTATCGACTGAAATGACATATTCTTCAAGAAACTCATAAATCATACCAAACAACCCACCTCGTGGTCTATTAAATACTTACTTACATAATGTCTTCTACTGTACATATTCTTACGGGGGTTTGACAAAAAAAAATTTCAATTCAGAAAATTAATTTTTTTGGATAGCACTAAACATATTCAGCTTCATAACTATTTCTTTGTACCTCTAATATATATATATATATATATATATATATATATATATATATATATATATATATATATATATATATATACATACATACATACATATATATATATATGTATATATATATATATATATAGATAAATAGATAGATAGATATATATATATATATATATATATATATATATATATATATATATATATATATATATACAAGTGTATATATCTATCTATCTATCTATCTCTATATATATATATATATATATATATATATATATATATATATATATATATATATATATATTTATATATATATATAATGGGAATCACGGTAGTGAAGTATAATTGAACCTACACAATTAAAAAAGCCTTAATTCTAATCGGGAATTCCCAGCCATATTTCAGTAAAATACAGGGGACCGTAATTTTACCTAATTTTGTTATTATATTTTAGAGGTTGGTGACCGTAATATCACTCCTTCAAGTCAATATATCAGTTTTTCAAACGGTAAATGCCTGGCAACATTTATTCCATTAGTTTTACCGTTTTTTTTACGGCAAATTTTCAACCGTGTAGTTCAAAATAATAGTCGAAACAAATCTAGCTTTAAAATCAAAGTACTGTTTATGATCAGCTCTCTACAGATAGGAAGGATCCTTCTAGTCTTAGACAATTCATGTATCATTTTTTTTTAAATCAAGGTGCTTTTTAGGATTAACTCTTTGCAGAAAAGGAGAATTCCCCGAGACTTAGCCACTGCAGGGACTATACTCAATTTATTTTATTGAGGCGCATCTGCACCGAAACGCAGCAGTGCCCTTTTAGCTCGGAAAAGTTTCCTGCTCTCTAATTGGTTAGAATAATCTCGTCCAATAAATCAACGAGTAGGAAACTTTCCGAGCTAAAAGGGCACCCTTGAGAGTCTGTGCAAATCTGCCTCACTAAAAAGAATTGACTGTAGGGACATGGAGTAAGTGCAAGTGGCGATGTAGCCACTGATTTAGGCCTTGCATTGTTAGCTTGTTCTGTCATTATTGAGAAAACAAGACTTAAGGTAGTTCAACCTGTTAGCATCTAGAAGCTTAGTACAATGGCATTTAAATTAATTGGTGTCCATCACCCGGCTAAAGATGAGGCAATTGAATTAGCTAACAACTAGCATCTGAGTAAATAAAAAAAAAATGGGTTGTAGTGCCCTAATGGCTACCTTCCTGCCTGGCGATTTGCTGGGCTGGGGTTCGGGTCCCGCTCACGCTCGATAGTTTCTTGTAGTGTTTGCAAGCTCACCATCATTGTGAGCTAAGGATGGAGTAGGGAGGGGGGAGGGGGGGGGCTATAGCTCTACCTGCAGAGTCATCACCAGCCATTGCCTGGCCCTACCTGGACCTAGATTTGGTGGAGAGGGGACTTGGATGCTAATCATACGTATATGTGGTCAGTTTTTAGGGGATTGTTACTGTCTCTAGCCTCTGCCACTCATGAGTGACCTTTAAGCTTTTAAACCTTGAGGTCGTTTACCAAAACGACCTTCCATTATACTATGGATGTTGGCAATTTAAAGAAAACAGTTTTCAGTCCCTCATCAACCAGATAACTACATCGTTGAAAATACTTCTTTATTCCCATAACAAAGGCATAAATCATAAAAAAGAGGTTTTTCTCAAAGTATTTGATTCCACAGAGAGTTAAACTTTACGATGATGGCATCTGAGAGCTGGTGGAATGAATACCTTCTTCAGGGATCATCTTCACCGACATCTCATGAATAAACTTTCTGGAGGAGCCTTTTGGGGCCAACGAATTTGCAAACTTTTCAGATTCACTTCTTGATTTCGCTTCTGATTCATCATCTTCAAGCAAAGGCAGGGAGAGAGAGAGAGAGAGAGAGAGAGAGAGAGAGAGAGAGAGAGAGAGAGAGAGAGAGAGAGAGAGAGAGAGAGAGAGAGAGAGAGAGAGTTATTTAAAAGGTTACCATTTTATTCTTTTTTTCTCTTAATGAGATCATTCTCTGAAATAATAATAATAATAATAGTAATAATAATAATAATGATGATGATAATGATCATAATAATATTAATATTAATAATAATTATAATAATAATGATACTATTACTACTACTACTACTACTACTACTACTACTACTACTACTACTACTACTAATAATAATAATAATAATAATAATAATAATAATAATAATAAAACATCTTCACTAATGACAGGCGTTGCTTGAATGATGATAAAGAATTTAGACAATTTTCGTAAAATATGTGTACTATAGCAACCATTTAATTATTCTCGATCTAATGAGTGGGACATGACAAATTGGGATTCCCGTTGTTTTTTTATTTTTATTCTGAGTTATATTATTATTATTATTATTATTATTATTATTATTTCCTAAGATACTACCCTAGTTCGAAAAGCAGGATGCTATAAGCCTAAGGGCTCCAACAGGGAAACTAGCCCATTGATACAAGTTAATAAGGAAAAACTAGTAGAGAAGTTAAAAAACAATAATATCAAAATAAATCTTTTATATATAAAATATAAAAACTTGGAAATGACAAGAGGATAAAAACCTCAAAATAACAAGCAGGATGCTATAAGCCCAAGGGCTCCAACAGGGAAACTAGCCCATTGAAGAAAGTTAATAAGGAAAAACTAGTAGAGAAGTTCAAGAACAATAATATTGAAATAAAACTTTCATAAATAAACTATAAAAACTTAGAAATAAAAAGAGGATAAAAACTCCAAAATAACATGAGGAAGAGAAACAAGATAGAATAGTGTGCCCGATTGTACCCTCAAGCAAGACGGACATAACCAGAATTTACTTTACATTTAATCTTTTCAATGAACCTATCCATTGTCGTGATGGCATAATGCTCGTAAGAGAAAAATGAATTATTTAACTGTCATTAACCGAGTTGACACCGAATTTAGCTACGCTTCTACGCAACGGAATTATGTAGTTTTTAACGGGATGATGAATTATGCCTTATCGTGATTCATAAATTATGATATATGCATTTACTATGATGGGAAGGATGTAATTTCCGGAGTCTCTTGCTTTATATGCAGGGTATATATATATATTATATATATATATATATATATATATATATATATATAGTTACATTTTATACTTATACATATGTATACGTATACTGAATAGTAAGGCAGTTACTGCTAAATTCACCTCGAACAATTCAAAATCTTGTAGAATGCACACACACACAAAAAAGCATTATATATATATATATATATATATATATATATATATATATATATATATATATATATATTTATGTATGTAAGTATGTATGTGTATGTATGTGTGTATATATATACATACACATATATATATATATATATATATATATATATATATATATATATATATATATATATATAATATATATATAAATATATATATAATATATATATATATATATATATATATATATATATATATATATATATATATATATATTTACATGTATGTATATGTATATATATATATATGTATATATTTACATGTGTGTATATATATATATATATATATATATATATATATATATATATATATATATATATATATATATATATATGAAAGATATTTAAATCCTATATGGACATCTTCCCTTTAATTGCTTCAAAATGAATATTCTTTGATTCTTTATTCATACCAAACGAAATCAACATCAATGACCTTCGACATCAGGATACCATTTGCTTTTTGCTAGAGCGAATTGGTTTAAACCTTTTTATAATCTAATTTATTCTTGAAATCGTTTACAGTGTTACTGTTTACTACATCCGCTGGAAGTCTATTCCAAGTATTTGCTATTTTGTATGTAAACAAATTGCCACATTGAGTGGTGGTGAATCTTTCGAATTCCAGTTTGTATCCGTTACCTCTGGACTGATTTGTGAATAGATTGTTGTAATCTACATTTTTTTGAAAGCTTCCATTAACTGTCCCTTGAGAGAGAGAGAGAGAGAGAGAGAGAGAGAGAGAGAGAGAGAGAGAGAGAGAGAGAGAGAGAGAAAATAATGAAATGAAGTGTCTTATAAAACATGGCGGTGGCTCTCCCAACATGATTGATAAATGAAAGGAATACTTTGCAACGAAGTACTAATAGCTTACTTTTTTTTTTTTCCATTATGCTCTCTCCATCACAGCTTTAACTTAATACGAAAACTCTAATATGCAGATACCTAGTTCACAAACCTACATTGTTGAAAAAAAAAAAATGTTACCAGGCATTTACCGTTTTTAAAAAACGTATATATTGACGTAAAGGAGAGGTATTACGGTCACCAAACCGTAAAAGATAATAAAAAAAATATGGTAAAAATTACGGTCGCCTGTATTTTACTGAAATACGACAGAGAAAAATATATCTTTACGGAGTATTTCCGATTAAAATTGCGGTTTTTTAAAGTGTAGGACAACGTAGGAATACTGTATTTCTAAAGAACATGGCTATACCATTCACCTTCTAGCTTAATGAGAGAGAGAGAGAGAGAGAGAGGAGAGAGAGAGAGAGAGAGAGAGAGAGAGAGAGAGAGAGAGAGAGAGAGAATATGTATACTAAAAGCACAGAAGCTATTGCTTTAATAGTTTTTCGAATTTTATTGCTTTTGCAATTGACAATTTTTGCATGCTGGGGGATTCCATCGGATCTAAAAAAAAAACCTGCCAGCCTTGTTTTGGATAATCGCATCCTCTCGCTCTGAAAAGCTATTTTCAAAATGCAATGGAAATCTCGGAGGCAATTGAAATTTTGATCAATGGATTAGAACTGGGAATCAGTGATCGAAATTTCATTTAAACTGATATGGAAAATTAATTTGATCCAGGCTCGTACTCTTTGTGGGGTTTATATATAGATGTATATATATATATATATATATATATATATATATATATATATATATATATATATATATATAGATAGGTGTATACATATACAGTATACATATATATAATGTATATATATATATACATATATATAATGTATATATATACATATATATAAAGTATAAAATATAAAAATAAATGTGTGCGGGTATAAAAATATATATGTATGCATGTAAATTATGTATGTATACATATACAGCATATACTATTAAATTTATGAATATATATATATATATATATATATATATATATATATATATATATATATGTGTGTGTGTGTGTGTGTGTGTGTGTGTGTGCGCGCGCATGTGTGTATTATATACTATAAACAAGTTCGTAATCTTAATATACCGTAACATGAATTGCTTCTGCAGGTCGGGATTAAAGTCCTAAGAGAGAGAGAGAGAGAGAGAGAGAGAGAGAGAGAGAGAGAGAGAGGAGAGAGAGAGAGAGAGAGATTAATTCCGATTAATGATTAGTTTCGTATTAAAGTCATTACAGTTTAAAGCATTCATTCACACTCTGTGACGGCGTCAATGACCTTATATGTCAGGATGCCTGAAAACTTAAATCAATCAATCAATTATATTCTGTGTATTAACATTTTGTATTACATGTCAGTTTTGAAATCATTCATAATGGATGATTAATTCTCGATTTCTTTGTGATTAATTGAACGCTTGATTTAATCAGGTGTATCGTAGGAGGGAGATGGGAGGGGGAGAAGGTGGAAGGGAGGGGAGGGGGAGGAGGGAGATGGGAGAGGGAGGAGAGATGAGGGAGGGAGGGGGCGGAGGGAGATGGGAGGGGATGGTGGAGGGAGAGGGAAGGGAAGAAGGAGGGGAAGGGAAAAAGGGAGGGGGAGGAGGGAGGGAGGAGGAGGAGGGAGATGGTGGAGGGAGAGGGAAGGGAGGAAGGAGGGGGGAGGGAGGGGGAGGAGCGATGTGGAAGAGGGAAGGAAGGAGAGAGGGGTAGGGGAGGGAGAGGAGGGATGTGGGAGAGGGAAGGAAGGGGGAGGGACCTCTATATAACAGTGTAAAATCCCTGCAAGTTTCATTACGAATAAAATTGTGGCCGCATGGTTGATGAACGGAATTTGACCTTTTGCTTGACCTTGACCTTGAATTCGACCTTGACCTATATCAATTGACGTGGATTTTCATATGCTCAAATATGGATCAAGTTTGAAGTCTCTCTGACAACGATGTCCAAACTTATGGCTGATTACGTGAATTGGACATTTTCCTTAACCGTGACCTTAACCTTGACCTTTGACCTTGACCTTCCAAAATTTAATAATTTAAAACTTTACATACCAACTAATCCCTGCTAGTTTCATTACTCTACGATTCAAATTGTGGCCATGAAGCTGTTCACAGACAAAAACTCACACACAAACAAACAAACACACACAGGGGGTAAAACATACCCTAACTTCGTTGACGGAGGTAATAAAATCACTTTCGAAATATAATTAAGGATTACAGTCGTTTGAGAGAGAGAGAGAGAGAGAGAGAGAGAGAGAGAGAGAGAGAGAGAGAGAGAGAGAGAGAGAGAGACTTAAATATATTGTATTTTTTTAATAAATCAAAGATATATTTATGAACTTTATTCCCGTGACAAAACCAGAAACAAAAGAGAAAAGGAACACAGCTGGTGTTTAGGCCTGGAGAGAACCCACCAGCTCGCCACTTTAAAAAAGGAAGGCTATAGGACCCCGGAAAAAGGAAGAAGAGAGGAACTTCTATGCGCCCCAATGAAGCGGCATTCAAAGACGTATAACTACTCGCTCTCTCCCCGTCCATTGGGTAGGGGGAGAGGGAGTAGTCATACCCTGGTGAGAGGGGTTACCCCGAGAGGTAGATTTAGAAATCACAATCTCCCAGAAATTTTCGAAACTGCCGTGTTGTAGTAAGGAAAGGTGGAAGGGGTGTATGTGCGTGTGTGTATATCTACTTAGATATTTAGCAGTCATTTCTGACGGGTTGCGTACACTAGTAATTATCAACCAATTTGCTGCGTACATATAAATTTTAGTAAGGTAGGTTTAATACTTATTATTCTATCAAAGGCAAATTCGAAATGGAAATCGGATAGATTTAAAAAGAATTACTTATAGAAGCGACTTTTAAAAGAAGGGAGGTTGATAAGAGAAAAACTCACAATAAAGTAACAATAAAATAATAAACTTACCAATGCGTGGGAAAAAAAAATAAACGGACTTCCATCTGTTTTTAATATACGTAATCTGAGTTTCCAATTCTGGAAAAGTAATTTTCAAAATGCAATGGAAATCGAGCGACGAATTGAAATGTTGATTAATGAATCATCCATCTCGATTTCATTTCCATGATATCGAAAATTCATTTACGCTCGGTTTATGGGAACGATATACTTGGACCAACCTTTTTTTTATATATATATATCCCATTTAATTAAACCGCTTAATTCCTTGTGCTCTGATTAACTGGTTATAGACCAAATGCTATTATGATATAAATCCAGTTAATTCCCACCAATGTTGGAGAGATAATTCTGGCGAGATTTCTGTCCGTCATTTTCTCTTAAACTGGTGTACTAAATTTTGAATGTGGTTGTTATGTAATATCATTGTACTATGATATAATTTCATATGGAAGTAGCAAGGCCGTTATTATTATTATTATTATTATTATTATTATTATTATTATTATTATTATTATTATTATTATTATTATTAGCATCTGGTATGGATGGTGTGAAAGCTGAGATGTTGAAGGAAGGGGGTGTGACTGTACTTGAATGGTTGGTGAGATTGTTTAATATGTGTTTTGTGTTGTCAATGGTACCAGTAGATTGGGTTTGTGCATGTATTGTACCACTATATAAGGGTAAGGGAGATGTGCATGAGTGTTGTAATTCAAGAGGTATTAGTTTGTTGAGTGTAGTTGGAAAAGTGTATGGTAGAGTAATGATTAATAGGATTAAGGATAAAACAGATAATGCAATCTTGGAAGTACAGGGTGGTTTCAGAAGAGGTAGGGGTTGTATGAATCAGATTTTTACAGTTAGGCAGATATGCGAGAAATATTTAGCAAAAGGTAAGGAGGTGTATGTTGCGTTTATGGATCTGGAGAAAGCATATGATAGAGTTGATAAGGAAGCAATGTGGAATGTGATGAGGTTATATGGAGTTGGTGGAAGGTTGTTGCAAGCAGTGAGAAGTTTCTACAAATGTAGTAAAGCATGTGTTAGAATAGGAAATTAAGTGAGTGATTGGTTTGCGGTGAGAGTGGGGCTGAGACAGGGATGTGTGATGTCGCCGTGGTTGTTTAACTTGTATGTTGATGGAGTGGTGAGAGAGGTGAATGCTCGAGTGCTTGGACGAGGATTAAGATTGGTAGGCGAGAATGACCATGAATGGGAGGTAAATCAGTTGTTGTTTGCGGATGATACTGTACTGGTAGCAGACACAGAAGAGAAGCTTGACCGACTAGTGACAGAATTTGGAAGGGTGTGTGAGAGAAGGAAGTTGAGAATTAATGTGGGTAAGAGTAAGGTTATGAGATGTACGAGAAGGGAAGGTGGTGCAAGGTTGAATGTCATGTTGAATGGAGAGTTACTTGAGGAGGTGGATCAGTTTAAGTACTTGGGGTCTGTTGTTGCAGCAAATGGTGGAGTGGAAGCAGATGTACGTCAGAGAGTGAATGAAGGTTGCAAAGTGTTGGGGGCAGTTAAGGGAGTAGTAAAAAATAGAGGGTTGGGCATGAATGTAAAGAGAGTTCTATATGAGAAAGTGATTGTACTAACTGTGATGTATGGATCGGAGCTGTGGGGAATGAAAGTGATGGAGAGACAGAAATTGAATGAGTTTGAGATGAAGTGTCTAAGGAGTATGGCTGGTGTATCTCAAGTAGATAGGGTTAGGAACGAAGTGGTGAGGGAGAGAACGGGTGTAAGAAATGAGTTGGCGGCTAGAGTGGATATGAATGTGTTGAGGTGGTTTGGCCATGTTGAGAGAATGGAAAATGGTTGTCTGCTAAAGAAGGTGATGAATGCAAGTTGATGGGAGAAGTACAAGAGGAAGGCCAAGGTTTGGGTGGATGGATGGTGTGAAGAAAGCTCTGGGTGATAGGATGATAGATGTGAGAGAGGCAAGAGAGCATGCTAGAAATAGGAATGAATGGCGAGCGATTGTGACGCAGTTCCGGTAGGCCCTGCTGCTTCCTCCGGTGCCTTAGATGACCGCGGAGGTAGCAGCAGTAGGGGATTCAGCATTATGAAGCTTCATCTGTGGTGGATAATGTGGGAGGTTGGGCTGTGGCACCCTAGCAGTACCAGCTGAACTCGGTTGAGTCCCTGGTTAGGCTGAAGAAACGTAGAGAGTAGAGGTCCCCTTTTTGTTTTGTTTCATTGTTGATGTTGGCTACCCCCCAAAATTGGGGAAGTGCCTTTGGTATATGTATGTATGATTATTATTATTATTAATATTATTATTATTATTATTATTATTATGCTGCTTTTGTTAGTTTCTTGTCTATTCAAATGTAATTATTAAAATTATTTTATTACTTGCTAAGCTACAACCCTAGTTGGAAAAGCAGGATGCTATAAGCCCAAGGAAAATAGCCCAGTGAGGGAAGGAAACAAGAAAAAATATTTTAATAACAGTAACACCATCAAAATGAATAACTCCTATATAAACTATAAAAACTAACAAAACGAGAGGAAGAGAAATATGATAGATTAGTATGTCCTGTATACTAAAGAGCAAACGTCTGGCTATATATATATATATATATATATATATATATATATATATATATATATATATATATATATATATATATATATATATATGTATATATATATATATATATATATATATATATATATATATATATATTATTTATTTCTCACTTGCAACGCACTGCGGCATTGCCAAACGTATAGCAAATCCATCTCTTCCGGCCCCCTTCGGAGGAGCGAGAGGGAGTAGTCATACCATGGTGAGAGGGGGTACCTCCAAGAGGTACACTCGGAAACCACAATCTGTGTGTGCATATCTATCTAAATATTTAACTGTAATTTTGGCGGGTTTATTATACTAGTCA
>NC_090734.1:141202888-141210388 GCF_036898095.1 Palaemon carinicauda
GGTACTTACAAATACACAAACACACACATTAATATATATACATACACACACATATATATATATATGCATGCATATATATATATATATATATATATATATATATATATATATATATATATATATATATCTGTGTGTATGTGTGTTTGCAACAGCAACGTAAACTTACAAAGCTCCCTCGTGTGGTAAAACAGAAAATGGTTATATATATATATATATATATATATATATATATATATATATATATATATATGTGTGTGTGTGTGTGTGTGTGTGTGTATGTATGTATATATATATATATATATATATATATATATATATATATATATATATATATATATATATAAACAAACATATGGATATACATATATATGTGTATGTAAATCTATCTATTCATCTTGCTACATCCATCTGTCTATATATATATATATATATATATATATATATATATATATATATATATATATATATATATATATATAAAAGGAGAGAGAGAGAGAGAGAGAGAGAGAGAGAGAGAGAGAGAGAGAGAGAGAGAGAGAGAGAGAGAGAGAGAGAGAGAGAATACGTATGAGGAACTTCACAGTGAAAAAAAAAATTGCAATTAAAAGGAAATGAGACTCTTTAATAATGAACGAGCCTTAGAGAAATATTGTGAACTCATTTCCGCCCATTTCTTAATTTCCTAAGGGAATACACAAGGTAAAATATCTCTTTTCAAAATAGAATAATCTTGGAAATGGCAATTTATTCTTAAGGCTTAAAGGCTGCTCATGAATGGCAATGTCAAGGGACAATGCCCTAGAGACTGACCATATATACATATGATCAACGCCCATGTCCCCTCTCCACCCAATCTAGGACAAAGGAGGGCTATGCAATGGCAGCTGATGACTCAGCAGATAGACCTATAGGCTCCCCGAAACCTCCTATCCTTAGCTCACAAGAATTGTGAGATTGCAGCGACCAAAGACACTAACGACTTTGAACGGAACTCGAACCCCAGTCTGGCGTTCACCAGTCAGGGACGTTACCACATCGTCCATCACAAGCCTGAATTGCATGATGATTCTTAAGAAAATATTTAATGGCAACTCAATTGGAAAAGGAAAAGTTATATTGTATTGCAAGTAATTGAGCCAATATATTAATTATATTGTATTTTTTATTATGTATTGCAGGACACTCCAGGTGCAATAAATTATATTATTATTTAGTTGCTTTGCTAGAAGTAATAATAATATAAATATTCATGAATATGTATATAATCAAATATCAATATATATATATATATATATATATATATATATATATATATATATATATATATATATATATATATATTCATGAAAGTTATATATACATATGTATAAATATAAAAAATATTTATACTGTATATATATATATATATATATATATATATATATATATATATATATATATATATATATATATATATATATAATATATAAATATATATACACACACATATATATATATATATATATATATATATATATATATATATATATATATATATATATATATATATATATATATATACACATGTATGTATACACACACACACACACATATATATATATATGTATATATATATATATATATATATATATATATATATATATATATATATATACATGTATGTATACACACACACACACACACACACATATATATATATATATATATATATATATATATACATGTATGTATACACACACACACACACACACACACACACATATATATATATATATATATATATATATATATATATATATATATATATATATATAACAACATTCATGTGAAATATAAATCTTTATGTGCGTGTGATACCAAAAGGATATGGTCTCGTTTCGTAGAATGTAATCAGGTGTGAGGTTGCTGGCTAAGTGTCGTTTTTTCTTAACCCAAGCAGGTGTCGGTACCAACTTATAGCAGGGTTAACTAGTGGATGGTTGACCTGAAGTGACCTCACTGTGTCATAATTGAGCTATATTCTGTACCTCTTACCCACTTATACACTTATAAAGAAAGACATAAACACTCATGTATAGATGTGGGGACACCTTAACGTGGTGAAAGGGTTTGTGTATCGCCATGATCAGGAAAGCTGTACTAGTCAGGGACACACATACTAGGGTGGTTTGCTGTGTTATCGGAATATAATCTCCCACCATCACTAATCCGAACTGGCCAGTTTGGTGATGAAAACTGGGAAACCCAAAGACATGAATAAGGACATGTTTGAGGCCTTTGTCCTGCAATAGACTAAAACTGCTACATTTGCTGTTTATTGTTGTTGTATATATGTACATGGTAATACTCTTTACATGAGTTAAAAAAAATAAATCAATACTAATATTAATGCCAATCGCTACTTTACAATAATTCAGCCCATGTTACTAAAGGGTTTTGAGTTCATTAATTATGTAAGAAGCTTAATTAGCTGTAATGACAATCGCATCCCTAAAACTCAAGTACTGCTAATTACTCCTCATCTACAATTGATACAACGCATTAACGCAATTTAGAACATCAATTAAACTTCATGAACGATAAAAACCTTACCTTTGTTGTTAGTAAGCCACCCGTTTGTGACAAAGATGGTCATTGGTGACGCAAATAAAACATATTTTTAAATAAATATTTCTGTTTGATAAGCTTAATAAGCAAACGAATATTGGAAATTCCTCTTCCTGACAATCTGCTAGACTGGGTTCGAATCCCGCTCAAGCTCGATAGTTTCTTGTAGTGTCATCAATCTCATCCTCCTTGTAATCTAAGGATGTTTGGTTTGAGGGGAGCCTATATGTCTATCTGCTGGATTATCAATCATTGCCTGGCCCTCCCTGGTCCTATCTATGGGCGGAGAGGGGCTTGGGCACTGATCATATGTATATATGGTCAGTCTCTAAGAAATTGTCCTGCTCTCTAGGGCATTGCCTCTGTCCCTTGCCTCAGCCTTTTATGATCGGTCTTTAAACCTCCAACCTTGGTTTCTTCTACTCAATGCAGTCAGAGTTCTCTTGCTTGAGGGTACACTTGGACACACTTTTCTATTTTATTTCTCTTCCTCTTGCTGTTTTTAAGTTGGTATAGTCTGTAAATGGAAGATCTATTTAAACGTTTTTACTGTTTTTAAAATATTTTAAATTGTTCATTAATTCTCTTGTAGTTTATTTCATTACTTCCTTTCCTCACTGAGCTATTTTCTCTGTTGGAGCCCTTGGGCTTATAGCATCCTGCTTTTCTAACTAGGGTTGCAGCTTAGCAAATAATTATAATAATAATAATAATAATAATAATAATAATAATATCATACTATATATTGAATGTGTTTATTAGTCATCTGTAAAAACATTTTTTTTAACTTCATTTACCTAGCAACATACACTGTTAAAACTTTGCCGTAAAAAACGGTAAGAATCCTGGAATAAATTTTGCATTTACCGTTTAAAGAACGGATATGTTGACGTAAATGAGTGATATTACGGTCACCAACCCGTAAAAGATAACGATAAAGTAGGGTAAAAATTACGGTCGCCTGTATTTTACTGAAATACGGCTGAGAACGGTATATTTTTACGAAGAATTTCCGATTAAAATTACGGATTTTTTTTAACAATGTACCTACCTAATTAAATTTCTATAACTTCGGCCATTTCTGGATATCCTTTCAAGACCTAACAACTAGTCTTCACTTCACAACGTCTTCATATTCAGGAGGTAATTTGAGGACTTATCGAAAGACATAACTTAGCTCTGAGTAAAAAAGCTTGAGTACTCTTGATTGCGTAAAGTGCTTAGAAATTTGATTATTCTTCAAATCATGGAGGAAAATATGCTAATTCGTTCCTCTCTTGGCTTCAGTGAAGACACCTCAGGCATTCACATACATAATTACCTCCGCCAACGAAGTTGGAAGGAGGTTATGTTTTGTGTTTTTGTATTTTGCGTGTGTGTTTGTTTGTGAACAGCTTCTTGACCACAATTTTAATTTTGGAGTAATGAAACTTGCAGGGATTAACTGTTATGTAAAAATCTGGAAATAAGTAAATTTTAGAAGGTGAAGGTCAAAGGTCAAAGGTCAAGGTCACGGTCAAGCAAAATGTCCATTCACATAATCAGCCATAAGTTTGAACATAGTTGTCACAGACACTTCAAACTTTGTTCATATTTGAGTGTATGAAAATCCACGCCAATTAATACATGTTAAGGCCAAGGTCAAGGTCGAGTAAAAGGTTGAGAAATAAGCTGCCACAGCGGAGGTCTGCCCTCAACTGACTGTCCCTCTAGTTATTAATCCACGCCAATTAATACATGATAAGGTCAATGTCAGGGTCAAGGTCGGGCAAAAAGGTCGAGAAATAAGGTACCACAGCAGAGGTCTGCCCTCAACTGACTGTCCTTCTAGTTATTATTATTTTTTTTGCCAGAGAAAACCATACCTAAGGGATGGATATCAGTAATGATTGATCTTCATAGAACATATTAATGTAAAGTTTTCTTGAAGAGACAAAAATCTTATGTGATGTGAATATTAGTATATTCATCGTTGTATTATGAAGACGATATATTATATTCACCATTTCCTTGTATTATTTTTATATTTTAAGTTTTTTTTTTTATATTTTATACCTTCGTTTGAGAAAGTCCCCTTCATTTAAACATGATTTCCCTGCTCCATTTTTTCAATCATTCCCCCAATTATCTTCGTTAAATTTCCACCTCTCCTCCCTATTATAATTTCCTAATATGTCTTCCCCTCTTCCTTATAGTCACCATCGCTTCAGAGTACGGAGAGATAATTGATAAAAATCTAAATTCTAAATAGTTTTCGCTGATGTGTACGGTACATATTCTACTAAATAGCTTTAGATTATTCGATATACAATCTGCAGTACTTAGCTATATATATATATATATATATATATATATATATATATATATATATATATATATATATATATACATGCATATATACAGTATATATATATATATATATATATATATATATATATATATATATATATATATGCGCGTATATATATATATATATATATATATATATATATATATATATATATATATATATATATATATATATATATATATATATATATATACATATATATATACTGTATATATATATTATATACATATATATATATATATATATATATATATATATATATATATATATATATATATATATATATATATATATATATATATATATATACATGTATATATATATATATATATATATATATATATATATATATATATATATATATATGATGTATTAGGTAAAAATAAACTAGTCTCTAGTACAAGCAAGTAAAAAAGTAATAGCCAAAAGTAGTAGGACACTTTAATTTTTCATGATTTGCGTGATTATTGCTATATATGAAAATATAGGAGTTAGAGAACTATCAGATAAGATTCAAGAAAGTAGACTGATGAGGTATGGTCATGTCACGAGAAGAGATGAACAGTATATTGGGAGGAGAGTCATGGAAATGGAGGTACAGGGAACGAGAAGGAGAGGGGGGCCAAAGCGAAGGTGGATGGACTGTATCAAGGATGACCTTCAATCAAAGGGATTAACCGGTGATGAAATGTGGGACAGGTAGATGGAGAACGCTGGCCAGAAACATCGACCCCACATAAAAGTGGGAAAAGATGCAGACAAAGAAGTAGATTGCTATAAATGAAAATAACACCATTAACTACATTTGCGTTAAAATATCCCTTTTTTTTTTATTTCTTAGTAATACTGTAGTGAGAGTAGTCTATGGTAAGAATATTTCTTAAAATATTTCCGTGTTTCCTTTCCTCACTGGGCTATTTTCCCTGTTGGGGCCCCTGAGCATATAGCATCTTGCTTTTCCAACTAGGGTTGTAGCTTAGCAAGTAATAATAATAATAATAATAATAATAATAATAATAATAATAATAGTAAGGAAGGATTTCGACAATGGTTAAAATTGTAGTGTACTTGCCGTAGAGTTTATCATATATAAGATTTTGTCACGAATGATTTCAACCTTGGTTAGATTTGCAGTGTAATTTCCGTAGAGTTTATAAAAAAAATCTTTGATGTTTTCATTAGTTTTGTCAATAACTTGAGCTTCAATTCTAATTCTTCAACCGCTGGAAATCTGACTGAAGACAAGAAGTTACTTTTGCCAAATTCTCAAAATTTACTCAAGAAAAATTCCATAGAATTCTGTTCCCTTTTTAAATATTGCAGTGTTATGTAGTTATTCATGGCAAAGTCAAATCCATCTTCCTTAAATTGACTTTTATTTGCTTTCTAGGTCCAGTTGGACGCAGGAATTCCTGGTCCACCTTGCTCTGAAGAATCGCACCCAGCCACACCCTCACTGCGTGGAAAGTTACTATGTTTTGCCCCTCCCACCTCCTCTGCTATCTCTTCCCACACCATCGGTCTGGTTACTCGCCTCGGAGTAAGGGTATCACAGGGTGCATTTATTCTTGAGCGAGGTGTACCAGGGACTTTGGTGTCCAACTGTACCTGATAAGTAGTATTGAATTCCAAGTCGTTGGTTCTCTACTTGATACAGCGAATAAAATCAATCGCACACACGAACTTAAACTACTCAAACTTAAAAAAACAAACACAAACAAAACGCGTTCAAACACAAACTCACACATACTTAAATGGTCACTGGAGCAATATTTATCAATATATTTCCCACGAGATTAATAACAAGCCAATAAATTTCAGAGAGGCACTGAAAATGACGTGGACAGGAGACCTAATACAACAAATGGCGTCGCAAACAGACGGGTCACAGATGGAAGATTGAACCGGGATATTCAGCAGCGTCGTTGTTCTGTCCGTCTACTCAGGTGATATCTTAAATGTATAGTATTATTATTATTATTATTATTATTATTATTATTATATATATATACATAGATATATATGTATATATATATATATATATATATATATATATATATATATATATATATATATATATATATATATATATATATACTATATATATATATATACACATACATATATATATATATATATATATATATATATATATATATATATATATATATATATATATACTGTATATGTATATATATGTATATAAATATATATATATATATATATATATATATATATATATATATATATATATATATATATACTGTATATGTATATATATGTATATAAATATATATATATATATATATATATATATATATATATATATATATATATATATATATATATATATATATATATATATATATATAAATATAAATATATATATATATATATATATATATATATATATATATATATAAATATATATATATATATATATATATATATATATATATATATATATAATTTTTTTTTTACTAGCCAAGCAACAACCCTAGTTTGAGAAGCAAAATGCCATATGCCCAAGGGCTCGAATAGGG
>NC_090734.1:141222310-141229810 GCF_036898095.1 Palaemon carinicauda
GCATCAGCAACTCTCTGGTGGATATACAAGGTGCCTCACACTGAGGGACCTGGGGGAACCCAAACAAAAAATAAGGCAATAAGGCAGTAAGGCTCTCTCTCTCTCTCTCTCTCTCTCTCTCTCTCTCTCTCTCTCTCTCTCTCTCTCTCTCTCAAGGCACCCGTCAAACTTGAAAATCAAAAGTAAACTCATCTCTCTCTCTCTCTCTCTCTCTCTCTCTCTCTCTCTCTCTCTCTCTCTCTCTCTCTCTCCATTCTTGGCAAGATTCTAGGGCAGGATGTGTTGTACTATTCAAGCCGTAATTGAAGATTTGTTTCAGAAGCAGATCTTCAGAAAGCTATTTAACTTTTATAAGGACATATTCGCTATTATGGTTTTAAATTAAATTACTTTTTATTCTTTATTTATAACAAACTATATCGGCATCATTAACCTTCAATATCAGGATGCCAGAAAACTTCAAATTAATCATACAATATCCACAAACCCTACGGAATCAAATAGAAACTAGAAAGCCACCCAGTAGAGTGCAGACCTCCGCCGTAGTAGCTTATTTCTTGACCTTATGCTCGACCTTGACCCTGACCTTTGACCTTAAAACATGTACTAATTGGCGTGGATTTCCATGCACTCATATAAGAATCAAGTTTGAAGTGACAACGATGTCCAAACTTATGGGTGATTATGTGAATTAGACATTTTGCTTGACCTTGACCTTGACCTTTCAAAATTTAATCATTTCAGTTTTTTTTACATAACAGCTAATCCCTACAAGTTTCATTAATCTACAAACAAACACATACAGGAGCGAAAATATAACTTCCTTCAAACTTCGTTGGCGGAGGTTAATATCATCCACGAAAACTCATTTCCCTTTCATCTTAAACCCTGGAAAAATGACACACAGACACACACATCAAGGTTATAGCCTCAGCTTGCATAAAAATCAATCATTCTGATCTATTCCAACGATTATGAGAACAGCGATTAAGCGAATGACCAAATATTTGCTGATCAAATAATTCACGCGATCTGAAGTGCTCTCGTTATAAAGATCATTTTCATCACAGGATTACTCTCATCATTAATAGCAGAATCGGGTTTCAGAATTGATGCTGAAATTAACGACTATAAGTGATGTTAAAAGGGGGGGGGGGGAGACCAAAGCGAAGGTGGATGGACTGTATCAAGGATGACCTTCGATCAAAGCAGTGGTTCTTAACCTGGGGTACCTGTACCCCCAAGGGGTACGAAACCTTAAGCCTGGGGGTACGAGACATGATAGCCAGTGCAATGGTAGCTACTGTATATTTACCATGAGAAAGCAAAACGTATTTTCCAAATATTTCTCTTACTATAATTGTCTAAATTATTTTTTTTAAGTTAGCGCTGTAAACAATTTTCTTATCTTTTTTATGGTTTCATATACGTTTTCTTGATGTCTCGTACGGTTCGTATTCGCGTTCTTCCTGACTCTGAAACATGCCGCATGTGCACTGTGCTGTGTGTAGTTGAGTCAATGTGAACAGTGTGAATTGGGTCTGCATTTTGTTTGTGTTCGAGTTGTTAATAGTATTGAGGTGAATTACTGGTGAGTGTGTCATTTTTTATTTGTGAAATGTATTTTTGGATTATCATTTTATTTGTCACAATATGTTTTTTAGTGTGGTATAACTCTAATATTGTCAAGAATAGATGCATAATTGATAAAAGATATATAATTTTGAAGGTACTGTTATGTGCAGGAGGAGGAATATAGTGGACTTAGGGATGGCTCGACCAGGGTGAGGGGTTGGGGATGAGTTGGTCAAAAAATGGTCTGACTTGGTCAAAAACTGGTATGTGTTGGTCAAAGCATGGCTTCGAGTTGGTCAAAATATGGCTTGAACTGGTAAAAAAAAATTCCTTTGGTAAATAAATGACCTGGACTGGTCAAACAATGGCCTGAATTGATCAAAACAATCCCTTGAGTTGGTAAAAAAAAATGTCCTGAGAAGGTCAAACTGTCCTGAGTTGTAAAAAATGGTCTCAGTTGGTAAAAAAATGGCCTTACCCTCCCAATATAACATACACTTCGAGCCATCCCTGAGTGAACTGTGTATTGTGTTGGTGGTGATACGTTATTTTATATCGATTGTAACATATTGTAACGGTTATAACAGCCATGCCTGCATCTTTCCAGGTAGTATAGGTGTGATCAAGATCTAGTAACTATGTCTAAGAAACGCAAGTGGAACGATGACTACATTCGTTATGGTTTTACCTGTATGACTGAGGCAGATGGAACTCAACGACCACAGTGCATCCTCTGCAGCATAGTCTTTGCAAATGCAAATCTCAAACCATCAAGACTCAATGAACACTTCAACAATCGGCATGGAGGCACAGATGCTGGATATGACTTAAAGAGCTTGAAGATCAAGCGGGAACGATTTGATCGTAGTGGTACCCTGTCAAAGCTAGGTTTTGTCCCAGTTGAAAAACCTTTGTTGCAAGCATCTTATGAAGTTGCCCTTTTGTGTGCAAAGAAGAAAAAAGCTCACACTATTGCAGAGGAGCTTGTTAAACCTTGTGCATTAGAACTGGCAAAAATAGTCTTAGGGACAGAAGCTGAAAAGAAGCTTAAACAGATACCTCTGTCAAATGACATTATTCATTCAAGGATTCATGATATGAGTCAAGATGTCTTGCAGCAGGTGATAACAGACCTGAAAGCTAGTCCTGTCAGAGTGAGTATTCAGCTGGACGAGTCAACTGACGTTAGTTTTTGCAGCCAGTTGATGGCATTTGTTCGGTATGTGAAGGAGAAATAAGTGGTGGAAGAATTCTTATTTTGTAAACCTCTGAAAACTAATGCAAAAGCAACTGATGTGTTCAGTCTTGTGAAAGAGTTCTTCATGGAACATGAAATGACTCTCAACATGTTTGGTTCAATTTGCACTGATGGAGCCCCTGTCATGCTTGGAAATAAATCAGGCTTTGCTACCCTAGTGAAAAAAGAGGTTCCCCATGTAACTGTCACTCACTGTGTGTTGTATCGTCATGCACTTGCTACAAAGACGCTGCCAGAAAAATTTAAGACTGTCTTATCAGTTTTTGTGCATGCTGTAAATTTCATCAGAGGGCGGGCAGTGAATCACCGTCTTTTTGCATCGTTTTGTGAAGAAATTGGAGCTGAGCACAGTGTTCTTCTTTACCACACAAAAGTGAGGAGGCTTTCCCGTGGCAGGGTACTTACACGTGTATTTGAACTTCATGAAGAAATTATGCAATTTCTTAGGAATCAAGGCAGTGAAATTGCTGACCATTTTGAAAACAAGGAGTTCATTTTGTCTCTGGCATATCTGGCAGATGTATTCATGCACCTCAATGAACTGAATGTCTCTATGCAAGGAACAGCGATGAATATGATAATTGCCAGAGAAAAGTTATCTGCCCTCACCAAGAAAATTTCCAATGTGGATAAAGTGCATTGAAAGTGGAAATTTTGCAAACTTCCCTTCTCTTGATGAGGCTGCTAGTGCTGAAGAAGAGCTGCCCATCCTGAGTGAAGTAAAAGAACATTTGCAAGAACTGATTCAGTCCTTTCAAGGGTATTTTCACCTTGAAGAAGGTTCTGTGGCACAAAGATAGATACGGGATCCATTTCTTTTCCACTTTAATTCCATGGATGATAATGATATCATGAAAGATGATCTTGTGGAGTTGCAGACCAATGACAGAATCCGAATGGAGTTTGAAAAAATCCAACTGGATATGTTTTGGTGTGCACAGCTCCAAGCATTCCCACAGTTAGCAAGATCTTTGGAGGTCCTCGTGCCATTTGCTACTACACACTTATGTGAGGCAGGTTTTTCAACGCTCCTACACATCAAAACAAAAGCCAGAACCGTTTGGATGCAAGTGATGACATGCGTCTGGCACTTTCAAAGAAAGAACCTCATTTGAACAATATCATTAATGAGAAACAACAAAAGAGCCACTAAAAATGTGTTGGTGTGCACTATGTAGTAATACTCTTTATTATTCATTGTATCCTACTAATTGACACTTTCCATTTGAAATAAAAAAGTACCTTTCTCCTGTAACTGAAAATCTAATAATTTCTCAGCAAGATTTGTTTCACTAATCCTTTGAATATATTTGTATTGTATTTACATTGGATGGGGGTACGAGAAAATTTTCTGACATATCAAGGGGTACGGGCACTGAAAAAGGTTAAGAACCACTGGATCAAAGGGATTAACCGGTGATGAAGTGTGGGACAGAGGTAGATGGAGAAAGCTGGTTAGAAACATCGACCCCACATAAAATTGGGAAAAGATGCAGACAAAGAACAAGAAGAAGAAGAAGAAGAAGAATGGGAGGAGGGGAGGGGCTTATACTTAATCTTCTCTATATTTACTAAGGCACCCAATTTTGTTGGGTAGTTGACATCAAAAAAAGGAACAAAAGGGGACTTTTCCTCTCTTCACTCCTCCCAGCCTGACGATGGATTCCGCCGAGTGTGGCTGGTACTTTGATGTCTCTCTGGAACAAAATTACAAGAGAAGGGGTTCCCAGTCCCCTAGTCCAGACCCTTTTAAATGCCTCCAGGACCCACACAGTTCTAACTGGGTCCTGGTCTCCTCTTATGACACGCAGGGATAGGTCTCCTCTTACAACAACAAACGCAGCCACCATTGCATGTCAAAGGCCTTCAGTCATGCCAATTTATGCATGGAGTTTGGCCAGTTTTCACCACCATGTTGGCCAAATTACGGATTGGTGGTGGTGGGAGACTTTTGTCTCATCACTCACAGCCGACTGGAGTATAGCATGGCTGACCCTGGCTAGTACAGCTTTGCTGATCATAGCAATACACAAACCCTTTCACCATGTTAAGGTATCCCCAATCAGACTTGGTGCCGGTCCCAGGACCGAGTAAATGGGGAGGGTTGGCGGCAGGGAGGCATCCGGTCATGAAAAATTAGCCAAAACAAATAAGGACAGTGAATATTATCATAATAAAATTACTGCTAGATGGAGAAACCTGGCCAGAAACATCGGCCCCACATAGAAGTGGGAAAAGATGCAGACAAAGAAGAAATATGTGAGAATTCATTTCTCCCCAAAGCATTAAAACATTTATATGGGAATAGCTGCATGGTGGCGCCAAAATTATAGTTTATGTATGGGCGTGGGTGTGATTGTGTGTGTGTGGGGGGGGGGGCAGAATGGCGTGGTGGGGAGTGCTAAGTGTTTATTTTTGACTAGCATACACGACCAGTCAAAATATCGGCTAAATATTTAGATAAATATGCACACATACTGTTTCAATCCTTCCCACCCACTCTCCCTTTCCTAACTACAATAATGCAGTTGTGGTTTTCAGAGTGTACCTTGCGGTATAACACCAACTCTCAGCAGGGTATGACTACTCCTCTCCCCTCTTACCGAGGGAGGGGATAGACCAAGTAGTTATATGTCTGGTAATGCCACTCAGCGTGATCGGAAAGAAATATGTACACACATACACATATATATATATATATATATATATATATATATATATATATATATATATATATATATATATATATATGTATACATTATATATATATATATATATATATATATATATATATATATATATATATATATATATATATATATATATATATGTAATGTATATATATAAACATATATATATGTACATATATATATATATATATATATATATATATATATATATATATATATATATATATATATATATATATATAAATAACTAACACTTGCAGTTTTTATACAGGGGAGATGTTAGGCGTTGTTGAAAGGTGTTGGTAGAATGATTTTACTAATGTTTCTTTAATCTATTTCCCATGTTAATATTAAATATTTTAATTTTTTGGGGTACACTCGGGCATGCTGTTTTATCTTATTTCTCTTCCTCTTGTTTTTTTAAGTTTAGGTAGTTCATGTATGAAGGATCTAATTCCATTCTTAAGGTGCCTACAATACAAAGGAACACTGCATACTAAAACAAAATGGCTTTTTTCCTCTGCTGACTCCAACTAGACTTCTTCTTCGTGTTCTTTGTCTGCATCATTTCCCACTTTTATGTGGAGTCGATGTTTCTGGCCAACGTTCTCCATCTACCTCTGTCCTACACTTCATCACCGGTTAATCCCTTCTAGTATCCTCTGTCTCTTAAGAAGATTCTAGTCTTTCAGACTCTCAGGTCGAAAGAAAATTATCTAGAAGACAAACTCAGTAGAGAAAAGAAGCCATAATTAATTTGGTATGCAGTGTTCTTGGGTAAAGATTCACTTATACTGTTTCTATATCAAATAAACCAAAGCAGAAAACACCAGTCTGACTACTAGTATTGTATGTCCTTCAAAAAGCTTCCAGCCTTTCTGGTTGGAAGGGAATAGTCTAGATGGACTCAGCAGAGGAAAGAAGCCATACTTGTTTTGGTATGCAGTGTTCCTTGTCACAGATTCACCTATACTGTTTCCCTATCAAATGAACCAGTACAGACGAAATGAGACGGACTACTAGTATTGTATGTCCTTCAAAAAGCTTCCAGCCTTTCTGGTTGGAAAGGAATAGTCTAGATGGACTCAGCAGAGGAAAGAAGTCATACTTGTTTTGGTATGCAGTGTTCCTTGGCACAGATTCACCTATACTGTTTCCCTATCAAATGAACCAGTAGAGAAGAAATAAGACTGACTGCTACTATTGTAGGTCCCTGAAGAAGATTTCAGCATTTCATGTCAAAAGGGAATAGTCTAAAATATGGAATCAGTAGTCAGACTTGTTTCCTCTGCATTGGTTCATTTGATAAAGAAACAGTACAAGTGAATCTTTACCAAGGAACACTGCATACTAAAACAAGTATGGCTTCTTTCTTCTGCTGAGTCCATCTTCTAGACTATTCCCTTTTGACCTGAAAGGCTGAAATCTTCTTAAGGTACCTACAATACTAGTAGTCAGACTTGTTTCCTCTGCATTGGTTCATTTGATAAAGAAACAGTACAAGTGAATCTTTACCAAGGAACACTGCATACTAAAACAAGTATGGCTTCTTTCTTCTGCTGAGTCCATGGTCTTGACTATTCCCTTAACCTGAAAGGCTGAAGTCTTCTTAAGGTACCTACAATACTAGTAGTCAGACTTGTTTCCTCTGCATTGGTTCATTTGATAAAGAAACAGTACAAGTGAATCTTCACCAATAAATACTGCATACTAAAACAAGTATGGCTTCTTTCTTCTGCTGAGTCCATCTTCTAGACTATTCCCTTTTGACTTGAAAGGCTGAAATCTTCTTAAGGTACCTACAATACTAGTAGTCACCCTTGTTTCCTCTGCATTGGTTCATTTGATAAAGAAACAGTACAAGTGAATCTTTACCAATGAACGCTGCATACTAAAACAAGTATGGCTTCTTTTTTCTGCTGAGTCCATCTTCTAGACTATTCCCTTTTGACCTGAAAGGCTGAAATCTTCTTAAGG
>NC_090734.1:141234810-141237310 GCF_036898095.1 Palaemon carinicauda
GTTCTCGAGTACCAGTTTTTTAATCTTCCGCTTACATTTTGTCTGACGAGATTTTACGGACGGTATGAGGAAATACGAATCACAAAATAGACTTTCAATGTCCTCTAGTTGACGTTTAATGTCGAAATATTTGCTTATAAATAGCAACTTTTCTTTTCTTGTCACGTCTTCGTCTTGTTTTACTTTCTGTGGTTTTACCTTCCCTTCCTTTATCTGTGCCTTTATTTCTTCGATTGTTTCTTCTTCAATCTTCTTTATCTTTGTCAATCCGATTTCAATTCCAAGTTCTTCCAGTTCAATCTGATCTTCCCAATGTGTATCCAGGAGCTTCTCCTGAGTCTCCTCTGGCAAGTTGTTGACTTTAACCATGTATTTCACCGTTTCTCTTCTTTGGAATATTTCTTCTTGTCCCTCGGTGCTACTTGTAACATTTTGGATCGGATGGCGTCCTTCACTAAAAACTTTGATGTCTTTTTCCTTTTCATTTTGAATGTCTTCTGGACCACTATCCGAAATCTTATCAATCTCAATAGAAGTAGGCATAACAGACAAGGAAATAGGTTCGTGAGAGAAACATAAGGAGCGAAGAAAGAGTAGAATAGGGCTCGCTGGCAAGCAAGTAGGTTTAGGGGAGAAATAAGCAGGGTTTGGAGACAAGGAAGTAGGTCTGAGAGAGAAAAACACATTATAACACATACCTTTATTTTGAAACATTTCTTTATTATGAGACTTTCCTTTACCGGCGTCCACTTTCAGTATAATTGTTTTCTTTTCCACCAATAGGTGTCCAATTGTTATAATATTTTCGGTAGATTTCCGTGTAAACATGTTTAAAATATGCATGTGTGTACCTAACAAGCCTTATTTTGAATAAAAAAAAATCGATCTAACTTTTGTATTGGCTTCATGGGCAGACGATAGAAAAACATCGGGAGAAACAGAAAGGATTACATATGGTCTTTATTGACAAGGAGAAGGCATACGATCCAGTACCATGTCAGGAGCTGTGGAGATGTATGAGAGAAAAGGGAATCCCTGAGAAATGCGTAAGAATCACCCAAGATATGTATGAAAGGGCAGAGAAATCTACAAATGACTTATAGATCCTCTGCGTCTTCAGGATTTACAGGGAAAATTAGGAAAGACATTTAGATCCTATGTGTCGTCAAGATCTCCAGAGAAATCTCCGTACGACTTATAGATACTCTATGTCTTTAAGATTTCCAGAAAAAAAATCGAAAAGACATATAGATTCTATGTGTCTTCCAGATTTCCAGAAAAATCTCCATTCTTCTTTATTCTTTGTCTACATCTTTTCTCTGTCTTTTCAAGAATTCCAGGGAAAATTCTAAAAGACATCTAGAGCCTGTGTCTTCTAGATTTCAAGAGAAAGACCCTAATGATGTATAGATCCTGTTAGTCTTCAAGGTCTCCAGAGAAATTTTTCAGGCTTCTACAAACTTCTGAATCTTCAGAGAATGAGAAAAAAAATGGCTTCCTTCGTTTCATATTAGCTTTCTGATTCTGGGGTTCCTATGGCATTACGCCAGTGTTCCTTCTGTTCTTTTCACTCTTTATCCGAAATTGTCTTTGAAGAAAAGATGGATACGGGAAGAGGAATGAACAATATTGCCAGAGCAAATTATTTCAATGCCATAGCGGAGTGATAAAACACTGCTGGAGAGTCTCCACTGGAGACGCAGGCAGGAATACATGAGGATGTTTTCAATCTGCGCATGCGCCTTTCAAATCGAAATCGAATGCGAAAATTGAGAGACGAATGAGGAATATGATGCGCGTCGGAACTAATAAAGCGTTTCAAGCGGGTGGATACTGAAATTGAGGAATTTTTTCCTTTAAAAAAAAAAAAAAAAAAAAAAAAAAAAAGTTCATCATCATAACAAATGATAAATCTTAACGAGTTGGCATTAGCTGCTATACTGTCAGCATGATGATGATGATGATGATGATTTAGATTGCCTTGCTATTGATAAATAACAAGCACGGGCTCTTGCAATAAGAGAGCCCGTAAACTGACAGCATGATTTATATATATATATATATATATATATATATATATATATATATATATATATATGTGTGTGTGTGTGTGTGTGTATATGCATATATATATATATATATATATATATATATATATATATATATATATATATATATATATATATATAAATATATAACATATATATATATACATATATATATATATAATATATATATATATATATATATATATATATATATATATATATATATATATATATATATATATATATATATATATATACTGTACATACACAAGAGTGTGTGTTAGTTTGTACATCTATGTTATACATGTCAATTTATTTGAACGCACCTTAAGAACACTAGATTATCAAAAGGTTCAAATGAAAGCTGTCAATCAAGGATGGATGTTAATCAAGAAATCAAGATAATAAAGAGTAATTATAAAATGAGATTAAAAGAGAAATTGTTCTCAAAA
>NC_090734.1:141247310-141249810 GCF_036898095.1 Palaemon carinicauda
TGGCAGGATTACCAAGACGTGTCTAAAGATGGACGTGTATCAAGCATGCACAGAACATCCTATCATTCTTCCGTTTACGAAAACAACTATTTTTTTTTCTTCTTTATTTTTTCTTTTTTTTACTCATGTTCAGCAAAACTTAATTTGTTCCAAGAAGCTATTTGTAAGTCGAATTGTTTGCAAGTCGAATAGCTCGTAAATCCAATTACGGATATAGAAGTAACGAAAGAATTTCAAGTAAATCACGAACACAAAATACAACAATGTCATACTATGTTATGCTTTCTAGTGTTATTCTATGTTATTCGCTGTATACTATATAATGAAATGCTTTAATTTGCTATGGTATTCTTATCTTCGCTACTGTATACATAAACAGGCTTTCATATGCCGTTCCTCGATATGTCATGTTATTTTTCGCTATACCATGCTATACCATACTTCAAGCTTTGCTGTTACTTAATATGTTATCTTATTTTTCGCTATACCTTGTTATACCATACTTCAAGCTATGTTGTTTACTCGATATGATAACTTATTTTTCGCTATACCATGCTATACTATACTTCAAGCTATGCTGTTACTTGATGTATTGTTATTTTTCACTATACATTGCTATACAATACTTCAAGCTATGTTGCTTCTCAACATGTTATCTTATTTTTCGCTATACCATGCTATACTATACTTCAAGCTATGCTGTTACTTGATGTATTGTTATTTTTCACTATACATTGCTATACAATACTTCAAGCTATGTTGCTTCTCAACATGTTATCTTATTTTTCGCTATACCATGCTATACTATACTTCAAGCTATGCTGTTACTTGATGTATTGTTATTTTTTACTATACCATGCTATACAATACTTTAAGCTATGTTGTTACTCGATATGTTATGTTATTTTTCGCCATACCATGCTATACTATACTTCAAGCTATGCTGTTACTTGATGTATTGTTATTTTTCACTATACAGTGCTATACAATACTTCAAGCTATGTTGTTACTCGATATGTTATGTTATTTTTCGCCATACCATGCTATACTATACTTCAAGCTATGCTGTTACTTGATGTATTGTTATTTTTCACTATACAGTGCTATACAATACTTCAAGCTATGTTGCTTCTCAACATGTTATCTTATTTTTCGCTATACCATGCTATACTATACTTCAAGCTATGCTGTTACTTGATGTATTGTTATTTTTCACTATACATTGCTATACAATACTTCAAGCTATGTTGCTTCTCAACATGTTATCTTATTTTTCGCTATACCAAGCTATACTATACTTCAAGCTATGCTGTTACTTGATGTATTGTTATTTTTCACTATACATTGCTATACAATACTTCAAGCTATGTTGCTTCTCAACATGTTATCTTATTTTTCGCTATACCATGCTATACTATACTTCAAGCTATGCTGTTACTTGATGTATTGTTATTTTTTACTATACCATGCTATACAATACTTTAAGCTATGTTGTTACTCGATATGTTATGTTATTTTTCGCCATACCATGCTATACTATACTTCAAGCTATGCTGTTACTTGATGTATTGTTATTTTTCACTATACAGTGCTATACAATACTTCAAGCTATGTTGTTACACAACATGTTATGTTATTTTTCGCTATACCATACTTTGCTATGCTATGCTATGCTATGCTATACAGGTGTCCTATCATCTCTTTCAGATTGCGATACTGTTGGCAGCCTCCGCCGCTGCAGAGCAGAAGCGTTCGGCGGATCCTCACTTCCTCGGCGGATTCTATTCCTACGGCTTACCCCTCTACGGCGGATTCGGAAACGGATTTGGAAACGGATTTGGATTCCCCTCGATCTACAGCTATGGCTACGGCTACCCCTTCTACACCAGTCCATTTGGTACCGTCTGGAAAAGGAGTGCCGACGCGAACCCCTCACCCGTCCCGCACCGCATCTCGAAGAGGAGCGCTGATCCGGTAGCCGACCCGAATCCACACACTATTTGGAATAGTCCTTACTCGTACGGCCTAGGCTACGGTGGAGTTGGAGGGTTTGGAAGGAGGTTTGGAATCGGATACGGAGGATTCGGTGGGAATGGGGGCTTGTACGGATTCCCAAGCTCCACATTCACATACGTAAATCGGTTTCCAAGCTATGGGTATGGATATGGGTGGTGATGATAGACAAGCTCCTGTTGAAGACGATGGTCATTTTCATTTTAAACTTTTTTGTTTTTCCTCGCTAAAATGGTCAAAGGAGTCATCTATATTTTTCTGTAACTTATCATTACTGACGTCAGTTAAATTTTTCATCAATTTTTATTCCACCTATCTAATAACAGTGATCTTACATTTTCTGGCACGTCTGGAATAGACTGATTTAAAGAAAACTAAAGGGGTAACACTTGAGTTTACTCGTGGGGGTAAAACTATTTAACCCAATAATCTGATATCAAACTTAGCAGACAGATCCCAGAATATTTTTTTTATTTCATTTATATCA
>NC_090734.1:141254810-141257310 GCF_036898095.1 Palaemon carinicauda
TGAACAATTACTGTGCAGTAGTTAACCTCTTGAGCGAAGAAGAAATATTTAGCTAACACAAAGAGACATATATTTTCCTTTGTGGGCATTCTAATAAGAGATTTTTCATCAATACAAATCAAAATTTGTCGATCAAGCAGACATATATAAGCAAAATCTGGGGAACAAAATAGACATTTTCTAGTGGATTTTATTTTCAAGGAAAAGCAAAAATAGTCGATCAAGCAGTCAAAAGTAAGCTTAAATTTAGAAAAATACAGATATTTCCTATCAGAATTATTTCATCAAAGAAAGAAAAAATACTAGATGAAACACATTCATAAATAAGCAAAATCTAAAGGAAAAAAGTCATATTCTTTGTGGGTAGTCAAGTATAAAAAAAACAGAATTAGTCTATCAAACACAGGACTGTTAAAAGGATATACAGTAATCCACGGGAAGGAATTGAGAAGATAGGATGTTTTTCCTTCCACCTTCTAGAAACTTTTAAGGATATTTGCATACCTTGATATTTGATGCAATAAAACCTGGAAATCGCATTTAGTATGGAAGAGGATAACGTATTTAGGTATGTTCCATAATTTGATATCTAACTTCAGCAATCCTTTCTATATATTTATCATTAAATTGTAGTGTGTAGACTTTAATAATTTCTAGCAATACTAAGGAACTTACAGAAAATGAGAGGCATACAAGCTCAATTACATTTGTTTGTGTTATCCATGAATTCGTCTGTGCTAAGTGTGATGATGATGATGATGATGATTAGAATTATTATTAAAAGGGTATAATTATACTGTACATACACTCACACACACATATATACTATACATATACATATATATATACAGTATATATATATATATATATATATATATATATATATATATATATATATATATATATATGTGTGTGTGTGTGTGTGTGTGTGTGTGTGTAAATGATAAAAACATCCAGAATAGCAGGGATAGTAAAGATTACGAGGTGATACAAGTGTCAGGGCTTGAGAGGACCCTATTAAGTGGAGAAAATCGAGAGTGAGGAAGAGATATAGATGTCCAGATAAGGTGGAAAAAAAACTATATGAAGAGAAGAGGTGTGGCGAAAGAGGATGCCTTTGATAGAAGGCATTAGAGATGGCACATCTGGCAACCGACCCCTTAATGTAGGGAAAGCATATATATATATATATATATATATATATATATATATATATATATATATATATATATATATATATTTATATATATATATATATATATATATATATATATATATATATATATATATATATATATATATATATATTATATGACAAGCAATACATCTCAAACATAACGTTTTGACAAAAACAAACTCATAAGAAATTTTCGTTCAACTATACACTGTGACTCGGTTGTATAAACTGAATGTATGGGAATATAAATATCCTTTTGTAATTCTTAGCTAATGTAAAATGGAGCAAATACTGTACCCTCGCTAATCCTGCAGAATTCATTTTCATACACGAACAAGACGAATATAAACACATCTTCGAGTCTTGACCCATCTTTTCACCCGGACATTTCACGAAAAGCGCCTGGACTTTTCACGAAAATGCAATATCGTTTGTACATTATACTATACATATTCGCATCTATCAAAGAGCGATATTTTATAGCGCACAGCACACCCGAAAGAGCCTTTTATTTCGGTGCATCGCAATTTCACCAAATTTGCGAGAGAAACGATGCCAGCAAAATGCAATTTCGTGCAAATTGTTACGTGCATTCCCTTGCAATTTACATGTAAAGTTTCCTATGCAATTCTTGCCTTTTCAGATCCGGGATTAATTCGTTGTCATCAATTCTTCGCTTGTACTATTTGGATTATGTAATGTAATCTATCCGACTCTCTCTCTCTCTCTCTCTCTCTCTCTCTCTCTCTCTCTCTCTCTCTCTCTCTCTCTCTCATAAGTACAGTGCATGCATACATATGCTCATATATATATATATATATATATATATATATATATATATATATATATATATATATATATATATATATATATATATGTATATATTCTATATATATATTCTAATCCATAACCTACTGATTAAATCTAACTCCACCTGCTAATTAGTAATTCATAATTAATACAGCACTGAATAACTTACTGAAAACTGAGCCTTTCAAGGGCTGTGGTGGCCGATACGGTAAGGTCCCTTAATGGTGAACGCCAGGCTGAGGTTCGAGACCCCCTCAAACTCGTTATTTCCTTTGGTCGTTGCAACCTCACCATCCTTGTGAGCTAAGGATGGGGGTTGGTTGGGGGATCCTACAGGTCTATCTGCTGAGTCATCAGCAGCCATTACCAGGCCCTCCTTGGGCGCTGATCACATGTATATATGGTCAATCTCGACGGCATTGTCCTGCTTGATAGGCCAACGTCACTGTCCCTTGCCTCTGCCATTCATGAGCGGCCTTTAAATCTTTAAGAGAAATGTTTTGGAAGTAGAAT
>NC_090734.1:141269115-141271615 GCF_036898095.1 Palaemon carinicauda
CCCCATTCGTTATCCTAACACCGCTTAAGTCGTTCTATATCCTTCTCCTCTCCCTCCTTTATTCTTTATTGACGTTAATATTATCCATTTGCTCTTCTTCCCCCCATTCGTTATCCTAACACCGCTTAAGTCGTTCTATATCCTTCTCCTCTTCCTCCTTTATTCTTTATTGACGTTAATATTATCCTTTTGCTCTTCTTCCCCCCATTCGTTACAAGCCGATGGTGTTCCTTTCTTGCATACGTATTTTCTTCAAATCTTCTCAATAAAAATTTCCTATGGTGTTGCTAGCCTCTTCTAAACTGACAATGCCTTTAATTCTTTTTTCTTATTATTTCGATTTCTTTATGACCTTTTCTCTTGCCCTCCTCACCAAGATTACTCCTTTTTTAAGTAATTTTTTCTGCCCTATTCAACGCCGAATTCCAGTCGTGTCCCACACCATTTTTTCCCAGCAAATTTAGCAATCTTGTATTTTATCCTTTTCGATGATATTTATCCTCTTCTGTCCAATACCAACCAAATCTCTTCCTATTTCTTTCCTTCTATCCCTCTCTTCCTACTTTTCCTTTTATCCCTCTCTTCCTCCTCCTTTCCTTATATCCCTCTTTCTTCATTCGACTTTCCTTCTATCCCTCTCTCTTCCTCCTTTCCTTCTATCCCTCTCTCTTCCTCCTTTCCTTCTATCCCTCTCTTCCTCTATCCCTCTCTCTTCCTCCTTTCCTTCTATCCTCTCTTCCTCTATCCCTCTCTCTTCCTTCTGTCCCTCTCTCTTCCGTCACCTTTCCCTTCATCCCTCTCTCTCTCTCCACCTTTCCTTCTATCCATCTCTATATCTCCTCCTGTCCTTCTATACCTCTCTCTTTCTCCTCCTTTCCTTCAATCCCTCTCTCTATCTCCTCCTGTCCTTCTATCCCTCTCTCTTTCTCCTCCTTTCCTTCAATCCCTCTCTCTATCTCCTCCTGTCCTTCTATCCTTCTCTCTTTCGACTACTTTCCTTCTATCCCTCTCTCTACCTCCTTCTTTCCTTTTATCCCTCTCTCTTCCTCCTCATATCCTTCTCTCTCTCTCTCTCTCTCTCTCTCTCTCTCTCTCTCTCTCTCTCTCTCTCTCTCTCTCTCTCTCTCTCTCTCTCTCTGTCTCTCTCTCTCTCTCTCTCTCTCTCTCTCTCTCTCTCTCTCTCTCTCTCTCTCTCTCTCTCTTCCTTCTTTCCTTCTATCCCTCTCTTTTCCTTCTTTCCTTCTATCCCTCTCTCTTCCTCCTTCTTTCCTTCCATCCCTCTCTTTTCTTCCTCCTTTCCTTCCATCCCTTTCGCTTTCTCCTCCTTTCCTCCTATCACTCTCTTCCTACTCCTTTCCTTCTATCCATCTCTCTATCTCCTCCTTTCCTTCTATCCCTCTCTCTTTCTCCTCCTTTTCTTCTATCACTCTCTTCCTTCACCTTTCCTTCTATCCCCCTCTCTTCCCTCCCCTTTCCCTTCATCCTTCTTCCCTATCCTTCAGTGGACATCAAAACACGCCAAGGACGTCCAGTTTCATGCCACATTTTCCAGACTTTGACACCAAACACAAGTACTTGACCATTATCGTACTCTTGCGTGCTTCCTTTAATGGTTCGATTGACCTAAAGTTCCTCCCCTACTCCACCTCATCACCCCGCCCCCCCCCCCCCCTTTTTACTCATGGAGGAAGAGGGTGGGGTGGGGGCACTGATATTTTGATCAGGGACGTCTAGGGTAGTGCAGCGTGGCATAAAGGATGTATAAATACAGAAAGCGACAGCATCCCAACAGCGTCTTTCATCCTGGTACAGCCATGAGGACCGTACTGGTGAGTCTCGGGATCCTTCAGTTTTTTTTTTTTTTTTTTTTTTCAAATCTTTATTTTATTTTATTTCGTGTGAACATACATTATACATTTTCAAAACAGACTTCCGGAAGGACAGACGGTTAGTGAAATATACGAGATATTTTAAAACGAGTGGTTGGCTGAATTGATGGTAAAGGAAAAACAGAGTACATTTGAAAAAAAACCATGGATAGACAGACAGGACAGACAACCAAAGGGAAGGACAGACAACCAAAGGGAAGGACAGTCAAACAAAGGAAAGGACAGACAACCAAAGGGAAGGACAGTCAAACAAAGGAAAGGACAGACAACGAAAGGGAAGGACAGTCAACCAAAGGAAAGGACAGACAACCAAAGGGAAGGACAGTCAATCAAAATAAAAGAACCGACAACCAAAGGGAAGGACAGTCATCCAAAGGAAAGGACAGACAACCAATGGAAAGGACAGACAACCAAAGGGAAGGACAGACAACCAAAGGAAAGGACAGACAACCAAAGGGAAAGGACGGTCAACCAAAGGAAAGGACAGACAACCAAAGGGAAGGACAGACAACCAAAGGAAAGGACAGGCAAGAAAACGGAAGGACAGACTACTGATGAAATGTACGAGACATTTTAAAACGAATGGATGGATGAGTAAATGCTAAAGGAAA
>NC_090734.1:141276615-141279115 GCF_036898095.1 Palaemon carinicauda
GGCAGCCTCCGCCGCTGCAGAGCAGAAGCGTTCGGCGGATCCTCACTTCCTCGGCGGATTCTCCTCCTACGGCTTTCCCCTCTACAGCGGATTCGGAAACGGATTTGGATTCCCCTCGATCTACAGCTATGGCTACGGCTACCCCTTCTACACCAGGCCATTCGGCACCATCTGGAAAAGGAGTGCCGACGCGAGCCCCTCACCCGTCCCGCACCGCATCTCGAAGAGGAGCGCTGATCCGGTAGCCGACCCGAATCCACACACTATTTGGAATAGTCCTTACTCGTACGGCCTAGGCTACGGTGGAGTTGGAGGGTTCGGAAGGAGGTTTGGAATCGGATACGGAGGATTCGGTGGGAATGGGGGCTTGTACGGATTCCCAAGCTCCTCATTCACATACGTAAATCGGTTTCCAAGCTATGGGTATGGATATGGGTGGTGATGATAGACAAGCTCCTGTTGAAGACGATGGTCATTTTCATTTTAAACTTTTTTTTTTCTCGCTAAAATGGTCAAAGGAGTCGTCTATATTTTTCAGTAACTTGTCATTATTGACGTCAGTTAAATTTTTCATCAATTTTTATTCCATCTATCTAATAACAGGGATCTTACATTTTCTGGCACGTCTGGAATAGACTGATGTTATTAGAAATTTAAAGAGAACTAAAGGGGTAACACTTGAGTTTACTCGTGGGGGTAAAAATATTTAACCCAATAATCTGATATCAAACTTAGCAGACAGATGGCAGGATATTTTTTATTTCATTTATTTCAACATTCTTAATTCAATCTTGCAAATGATACCCACAACGTTTGCTGTATGTTTATACCCATTTTTAACCATAAGTGTTTCTTTCGTAAAACTAGATAGTATAGATTATTGGCCCCAATGATAACATTACCAACACTATTTAAGTAGAAATATCACAAACAACTGACAAAGAGATGTATCAATGTCAAAACTTTACTTACTGAGAAGTCCTTATTTCATTTTTATGTCTACATATAAGGAAACTTTAGAGATAAGGGCAATGGAAGATACCAAACAACTACCCGTATGAGCTATTATAATCAACATTATGCATCCCTATGTGGACACTTCCTTCCATCAACAATAGCACTGCAGTTACCAGCAAAGCATTAACTATGACAGCCTAAATGTCGCTTGACAGTTGCAATGGGGTTAAAAACGTATAATGGTTTGTGGTAGTTTGTGGTCTATGGAATTCATGGAACCTTTGGTTTAGCATTAGGATCTATGGTATTCATGGAAGCCTTAGCAAGGCACTAAGGTCTGGAATTCATGGAAGCCATTGCTTGGCATTAAAATCTAGAATTCATGGAAGCCTTTGCTTGGCATTAAAATCTAGAATTCATGGAAGCCATTTCTTAGCATTAAAATCTAGAATTCATGGAAGCCTTTGCTTGGCATTAAGGTCTAGAATTCATGGAAGCCATTGCTTGGCATTAAAATCTAGAATTCATGGAAGCCTTTGCTGGGCATTAAGGTCTAAATTCATGGAAGCCTTTGCTTGGCATTAGGGTCTAAAATTGATGGAAGCCTTTGCTTGGTACTATGGTTTAGAATTCATGGACATCTTTGCATGGCATTAGGGTCTAGAATTCGCGGAAGCCTTTGTTACCTTTGCTTGGCATTAAGGTCTAGAATTCATGGAAGCCTTTGTTACCTTTGCTTGGCATTAAGGTCTAGAATTCATGGAAGTCTTTACTTAGAATTAGAGTCTTGAATTCATGGAAGCCTTTGCTTGGCATTAGGATCTAGAATTCTATGCCTTTGCTTGGCATTAGGGTCTATAATTCATGGAAGCCTTTGCTTAGAATTAGGTCTATGGAATTTCTGTGGGCTTTTGCCAATGATATGGTAAAAAAAATCTTGATAGTTTTTTTTAAGTTACAGTAACCTACATCTAAATAACACTTTAGTGATAGCTATGTTGGTGTATTCTAATCAAAATAACCACTCTACTCAATTTTTTTTTTAATGAGGCGCATTTGCACCGACTCGCTGCAGTGCCTTTCAGCTCGGGAAAGTTTCCTGCTATCTAATTGGTTAGAATTATCTTGTCCAACCAATCAGCGACCAGGAAACTTTTCCGAGCGAAAAGGGCACCCCTGCGAGTAGGTGCAAATCTGCCTCACTAAAAAGAATTGACTATAGTTATCATTCTTCCTATCAAATATAATAGTTCCAAGTATTATAAATTAGTGAAATAGCCAATGTAAGATGATGATAACTCATTATGTAAATTAACGAGTTTTGATAGCATTAACACAAGCTTACAAATAATTAATTACAAACGCATTTTAGAATTAAAGGAGCCAATATCTATAATTATTTTTCAATGTATCAGCTTTAATTTGTGCTATAAAAAATGTAGCAATCACAAGATGTAATAAAAACCTCAATTGTGTGATGATGTTTTCAATTTTTCCCTATAATCGAAATTTACACGAATTAGTATTGTGAAATAGTTTGCCT
>NC_090734.1:141281615-141284115 GCF_036898095.1 Palaemon carinicauda
ATATTGATAATATTCCTAAAATATTATATTTTTCCTTATTTCCTTATTTCCTTTCCTCACTGGGCTATTTTCCCTTTTGGGGCCCCTGGGCTTATAGCATCCTGCTCTTCCAACTAGGGTTGTAGATTAGCATTTAATAATAATAATAATAATAATAATAATAATAATAATAATAATAATAATAATAATAACTATTTCCGTTACAAAGAAAACGGGAACTATATAATGAATAGATGTAGGAGGTATTGTCTTCAAGGGAAACTACAGTATTCTCTCAGGACAATGTTGCAATGACGTTAGAACAGAGAACACGAAGTATGTGCGGATGTTTTATTCATGGACTCCTCCAACTAAAGAGGAATTCGGGACAATAGTGAAAAAAAAAAATGAATTCCGTATAATTTTTCGTTACGGATTATTCTGTTGAAATAGAAATGTTTGAGAAACTGATATTATTATTATTATTATTATTATTATCATTATTATTATTATTATTAATTGCTAAGCTACAACTCTAGTTGGAAAAGCAGAATGATATAAGCCCCAGGGCCCCAGTAGGGAAAATAGCCCAGTGAGGAAAGGAAAAATAAAACATTTCAAGAACAGTAATAATATTAAAATATATATATTTCTATATAAACCATAGAAAAAAATTTAACAAAACAAGAGGAAGAGAAATAAGATACACCCCCAAGCAAGAGAACTCCAACCCAAGACAGTTGAAAACCATGGTACAAAGGCTATGGCACTACCCAAGACTAGAGAACAATGATTCGATTTTGCAGTGTCCTCCTAAAAGCGCTGCTTACTATACCTAAAGAGTCGTTTCTACCCTTGTCAAGAGGAAAGTAGCCACTGAACAATTACAGTGCAGTAGTTAACCTCTTGAGCGAAGAAGAAATATTTAGCTAACACAAAGAGACATATATTTTCATTTGTGGGCATTTTAATAAGAGATTTTTCAATAAAAAAAAAAAAACTGTCGATCAAGCAGACATAAGCCTGCCTGACACTTGCGCGCATTCGTGGCACGCACTGGCACGCATTGATGCGCGAACTCGCGTGAACGAGCCGTGAAAATGTCGTGAACAGTGCGGGAACTTGCGTGCCAGAGCGTACCAATGCGTGCCATGCGCGCCCAGAACTTTGAAATGTTTAAAGTTTGTGGCACGCATTGGCACGCACTAAATGGCCGTGAAATAGTCGTGAACGATGCGCCAACTGGAGTGAACTGGAGTGAACAGTGCGGGAACTGGCGTGAACTGGAGTGAACGATGCGGGAAGTGGCGTGAACTTTATAATGAAGAAAAACCAAAAGGAAACGAAAAAATTAATGAAAAGGAAAGAAAAATAAACCTAATAAATTTTGATATTTGCTGTTTGAATGTAAAAATAAAATGTCTTATTTCAAACTATTTCTATAACTTTATAATGAAGAGAAACAAAAAGGAAACGAAAAAAAATTAATGAAAAGGAAAGAAAAATATAAACCTAATAATTGTTTATATTTGCTGTTTGAATGTAAAAATAAAATGATGTCTTATTTTATGCACACACTTATTTTCCTCTATTACCAATCAAGACCCAAAGCTTTTGTTTTAAATAAAAATGAACTGAAAAATAAACCCAAGAAATTTTTAAGTTTGCTGTTTGAATGTAAAAATAAAATGATGTTTTATTTCATCAACATACTTATTCTTCTTTATTACCTTAAAATGAAGAGCAAAACAAATTTTTTTCTGTTTGCTGTTTTAATGTAAAAATAAAATGATTTCTTATTTCAACACACTTTTTTTCTCTATTACCTTAAAATCAACAGCCTAAAAACTTTTCAAGTTTGCTGCTTTTAATGTTAAAATAAAATGCTTTCTTAATACTTGTACATATTTTATGTCTGCTATTTATATGTAAATCAAATGCTTTCTTATTGAAACAAAAATAAAGGGTAACAAAAAATACAAACGAAAAAAGATACGTTTCTTCTCCTCAATGCAATGGTGTCTCTGACAGAAAGCATTGTTGTCTCTTCGGAAGCCAATCCAAGAATGTCCTCGGGTTGGAGAAGCCCCGTTTTTATATGGAGTGGCCAATTCGTGAACTGGCGTGAACGATGCGGAAACGATGCGGAATGATGAGTGAACTCGCGTGAACGTGTCGTGAACTTCTCGTGAACTACGCGTGCCAATTCGTGCCATCGCGTGAACGTCGCGTGAACGATGCGCGAACTGGAGTGAACTGGTCGTGAACAGTGCGGGAAAAACACCAGTGCGTGCCACTTAGTGTCAGGCAGGCTATATATAAGCAAAATCTGGAGAACAAAATATACATTTTCTAGTGGATGTTTTTTCAAAGAAAAGCAAATATAGTCGATCAAGCAGTCAAAAATAAGCTTAAATTTAGGAAAATATAAATATTTTCTAGTAGAATTATTTCAAAGAAAAAAATATTAGATCAAACACAAGGATATACAGTACTCCATGGGAAGGAATTGAGAAGATAG
>NC_090734.1:141326358-141356358 GCF_036898095.1 Palaemon carinicauda
TTCTAAATAGTAATGTTTATCTAAATACCTATATGCACTGTAGTAACCAATGAAAATAAAGTAAAGTTTACTTATGTGGAACCAGCAGTAACGTATGGAAATAAAGTACACTTCTCTTATTTTCATTATTGTGACAATGAATCAATAGAGTGTACGGTTGGAGATGTAGGCCTACAGTAAAATCCCAATTTTCAAAATAGTACTGTTAGCAGACTTATAACCTCCACCAACAAAATTGGAAGGAGGTTATGTTTTTGGCCGTGTTTGTTTGTTTGACTATGAACAGCTTCCAGGCCAAAATTTTAATCGTAGAGTAATGAAACCTTGCAGGGATTAACTGTGATGTAGAAAAATCTGGAAATGATTAAATTTTGGAAGGTCAAGGTCAGAGGTCAAGGTCACGGTCAAGCAAAATGTCCAATTCACGTAATCAGCCTAAAGTTTGTACATCGTTGTCACAGAGATTTCAAACTTGGTTCATATTTGAGTGTATAAAAATCCACTCCTATGAATACATGTTAAGGTCAGAGGTCAAGGTCCAGGTCAACCAAAAGGGTCGAGAAATAAGGTCATAAGTCAGGACATTGTCGTCCTAGAGACTTCAAAATTGATTCATCCTTGAGTATATGAAAATCCACGCCAATTAATACTTATCAAGGTTAAGGTCAAGCAAAAGGTCGAGAAATAAGCTTCCGCGGCAGAGGTGTGCATTCTACTGTTCCTCTAGTGTATATATTTGTGAACAGCAGTCACCACTGAAAATAAAGTGTAGTGTCTTATTTTGGATTGTTATGACAATGAAATACCAGCGTAACCACACCTCGAAAGCGGATAAATATAGCTCTTATTAACGAAGGTTGTTCTGCTGTTTTCCTTCCAATTTGATCTGGGAGAAAAAAAAATATAATTGGATCCAGCTGGCTGATCATAACAACGCACTAAGCCGATTTGTCTCACGCCACTGGCACCTTCTGAAAAGGCTATGGTAACTCGAACGGCAATCTCTTTTAATGAAGTGTTTGATGTTTTCCATCAAAGTACGAAATATGCTGACGGAAAAAAGTAGATTTCTTGTAGGATTTGCTTTTAATTTCGCCGCGCTGGATTCTTTTCGCCTTATCAGGTGTCGTCAGCCTGTTGTGGAAAGGCATCAGACCGTGGCAGGTGAGGTAAAATTTGTGCTTGAAAATTCTTGACAAGGTTGACTTTCGAAGGAGATGGTATTATGAAAGACGTGCCTGCACACGCGTGCGTGCGTGCGTGATGGTGTATAGACACCAATGTGTATATGTGTGTGTATATATATATATGTATATATATATGTATAAATATATATATATATGTATATATATATGTATATGTATATATATATATATGTATATATGTATATGTATATATATATATATATGTATATATATGTATATATTTATATGTATGTATGTATGTATGTATATGTATATATGTATATGTACATATATGTATATATGTATATGTATATGGATGTATATATAAGTATATGTATATGTATATATATGAATATATATATATATATATATATGTATATATATGTAAATATATGTATATGTATATGTATATATATGTATATATATGTATATATGTATATATGTATATGTATATATATATATGTATATGTATATATATGTGTATATGTATATATATATATACTATATATATATAGTATGTGTGTATGTAAAATATACATATTCATACTGTGTATATGTATGTAGGTACAAACAGAATAAGTAAACACTAAAAATATAAGCAGATATTAACAGAGAAATGTAATATCGTTGAATCCATCTCACAACTCCATTTGTTTTCCACATCTATCACAGCTCAGGATAATCATTATTTCATCTGTCACGGTTTTATACATCTTGAATCGGTGTGTGTTTTGGAGTAACTAGAATGTTATTTGTTCTCCTTAATGTCGTTGGTGTTAATTAGAACACAGATTTATTTAGATTTGAATAGAAACTGTTGTAGATGCTTCCCTTCATTACAGAAGGTACAAAACTTTAGAAAATTCGACTTACAAACTTTCGGAGATACGAACACAAATCCAATCGAAAATGACAAAGATAAGATAAAGGAGATACGAACACAAATCCAATCGAAAATGACAAAGATAAGATAAAGAAATACAGTAATAGAACTATATTTTATCATTTAATGCAGTAGGCGAATCGATATTTGTAATAACCTACTATCTATTTCCCTGTTGGAGCCCTTGGGCTTACAGCATCTTGCTTTTCCAACTAGGGTTGTAGCTTGGCTAGTAATAATAATATGAAACCCGATTAATTGTTGACTTTTGTAGCTGGAAATTATAGGCATGGGGTTCAGGTTAGGTTTACCCTAGGCCAAAATGTAGCAAAACTTGACTTGCAAACAATTCTATTTAGAAAAAGCTTCTTGAAACCAATTAACTTTGTAATTTAAAGACCTGTCGTTTATTTGTCAGTAATTGGTATTAACTCATGGATGACATGTAACAAGGAGAGAGATGGAAAAAATCATGTAGAATTATAATATACTATAGTAATCTATCATTTGCAGACTAGTCTAGCAAGCTGATAACCTTTTTCATTATTTCAAATGAATGCATTCTCTCGGTAAGTAATGATGAGCATATTATTTGACAAAATTCTTTATTTCTCTCCCCTGCCCTGATATATTTTACCATTCCTGTATATACTCCATGTCTCAGTATGGACAGACAAATAAAACAAAATCAAATCAAATTTAATTTATTGAATTTGGATACGACTGCTCGTATAGCACTCGGACGTTGCTGAAACACGGTGCCTTTACTCAAGGCATTTAGACTCTTTATACATACACCATTACATTTAAACAATCATGATAACTACAATTTGCTGATCCAAACAAAAAGCTTAATAACATCAATTTAATTCCTTGTTTGTTTTATAAACGCTTGTTCGTTCAGTCCAACGTCCGAAGCTGAATGACTTGTTCCCCACCTAAGACCAACCGAGCAAACTTACCGACACGCCACCTACTGGACATTCCATCTATCAAGGAAATTAATTTTCCTCTTATTCATAAATTCAAACGTGGAAAATTACATTTCCTGTATATACTCCATGTCTCAGTATGGACAGACAAATAAAACAAAGTCAAATCAAATTTAATTTATTGAATTTGGATACGACTGCTCGTATAGCACTCGGACGTTGCTGAATATAAAGAACGGGGGGCCTTCGTTTGTAATGAATAAATCTTAAACATGTTTGGATCAGCAATATAATGAACAAATACAATACTTCTACAAGCCAAGACTTAGAGATACTTTTAACATTTCATCGATACTATCTTTCACGTAACCGTCTTTTGCGGTTTCGCTAGCCCAACGACCATGTCGTTTAAACATACGATCTTTGACACCGTTGTTAGCTGCTGCAGTGGCTCCCCCAGATCTTAAAGAATGAACACAATACTTTTTCACATCTGACACATGAGGCTTCAATGCATTTATGAATATGTCACGAAGATTTGTGTAGGACATCTTTTTGTTAACATTTCTCACCTTATGTCCAGTTTTTGTAGCACTTAAATTACAAAACAAGTAATCATCCCCATTCAAGTTTGCCCATTTTATTAATTTCACAGTGTTATCTACAGGACAAATATTTGTACCTGTTTTTGCAATCATTATCCAAGAACCATCTCTATATTTGTCAGTCTTGCTGCCTTCCATAAAAATGGCCATATAAGTAGTATGAAATACAATGTTAGATATCTTAATACTTAACATTTCACGACTTCTCAAAAATCCAGAAAAGCCTATCAAAAATGCACAAATTGTTCTCTGATTTTTTATATTATTGTATTCGTATAGTCTGTTGTACAAAGATGTAATGATATCAACAGTGATTGGTTCTTTTTTTAACGACTGGTTTCCCCAAAACTCTTTTGGCCGCTTCTAAAATATTTTCAACTAACTTTGAATTCGTTGGAGAATATAGACCGTTAATGTCATGATACCATTTTATTGCATAGAAAGCAGCAATAACTGGGCTAGGTGAATTTACAGACTGAATTAAAGAAGCCAAATATATCGCTACTATGAAGGATTTGGCGGGCAAAGCGTCTCCACTTCCCAAGCCGTTGCATGATACCCACTTCTGAAAGCGCACAAACGCTCCATGATATTTTGAACTGGTTGAATCTGCCCTTGATTTCTTCAACAAATTCGGAAGTAGGTGCACTTTCCCCGCCATCACTTCTGGGAGCTGATCAATTTTGGTCTTATGGATCTGAAAAAACACACGTAAAGTCTATTGTTAATAAATCTGAAATTGGACATAACTTCAATATAATACATTTAAACTTTCAAAGACCAATTCAAATATACCTGCACTTCCGCAATACTGCTTGTGCTTTCAAACACGGCAATACTACCATTGTTATAACTGCGCCTCCGCAATACTGCTTGCGCATTCAAGCACGGCAATACTGCCTCTATTGTAACTGCGCCTCCGCAATACTGCTTGCGCTTTCAAACACGGCAATACTGCCTTTATAAAACTGCGCCTCCGCAATACTGCTTGCGCTCTCAACCTCAAGTACGGCAATACTGCCTTGTTATAACCGCCTCCGCAATACTGCTTGCGCATTCAAGCACGGCAATACTGCCTTTATTATAACTGCGCCTCCGCAATGCTGCTTGCGCTTCCAAGCACGACAATACTACTTTTCTTTATACAATTTTTTTTTTTTTTTTTTTTTTTTTTTTTTTTTTTTATTAATAAAACTGCGCTCCCGCAATACTGCTTGCGCTTCCAAACACGGCAATACTGCCTTAATTTATTTTACAATTTCTTAAATATTACTGCACCTACGCAATACTGCGTGTGCTTCAAATACCACTGACAATTTTGCATCTCCGTCTTTAAAGTTATGTTTTAAATGCAGTATCGAGTTTGTCAATTTTCATAAAACCAAAAATTAGACAGTTTAACTTTTATACAAGCAGTCCCGTACAAGGGACGTAGCCTCACATTCGCCGCAAATATAATAATGACTAACTTACTGAAGAAAAATCAACTTTCAGTGCCAACATACGGAAATTCAAATCAATATTTCCAAACATACCTTTTCCACTCCTACTAGACACATAATTCTCTCTGTTAATTGGTAAATCGAACCAATCAACTACCTCTGGTATAAATGACCCTGTTGGACAAAGAAATGGCCAAAACAAAGCTGATTTCCAGCAAGGCACAACAAGAACACCAACAGCTTTGTCAAAGGCCATTTTCTTGATAACCTGTGTAATGACAGTGATTGGGGGAACAAATAATCCGAACTTTCCTCCCCAATGTTCTGAAAAGGCGTCTATACCGTTACACGTGGGACTCCAATATCTTGAATAATACGAATTCAGTTTCGCATTATGTTCGGAAGCGAACCAATCAATATGTATATTTCCAAATCTAGCCTGAATCATATCAAATATTTCAAATGAGATACCCCAGTCATCAATGTCTATAATCTTTGACAGATAATCTGCTTTTTCATTCATTGTTCTAGGAATCCATTCCATTTCCAACAAAATAGACTTTGCAATACAAAATTGAAAAATATCAATAGCTATACTTTGCAATTCCACCTTCATAGAACCTTTCGATACGATCGCTTCAACCCCTTGATTGTCAGTAAACCATTTCACCCTCTGACCAGTCAGAATATGACCTAACGACTGTAAAACACGATAAACAGCTACCAATTCTCGCCATGTCGAAGACTTAAGACTTTCTTCAATGGACCATGTACCATATGAAATTCCGGTTTTCGCACTGACTGCATAACCAGCAAACCCTGTACTACTAGCGTCAGAATACACAATTCTTGAGCATTGAAAAGACACGTTGGTATGTTTTATATTCAGTTCCGACAGAGATATTTGCCAAAATTCTAGTTGTCTCTTACTTTCATCAGAAATTTTTACATACTGATCCCAGTGACTAGCCGCGAGTACGTCAATACTTAAATTCCGGGTCATTATTTGAGAAACTTTTCCTATGACAACACTCATTGAGATAATTTGACCAATACAGCTCGCTACTTTCTTAACATGAACGTACCTGTGTACTTTAACACTAGTCAATATTTCTGAAATCGCATTGATGCACTTAAGTAATCTTCGATCAGGGATAAATATCGAACTGTTTCCGGAATCAAGCATCACACCTAAAAACTCCAGAACCTGAGTGGGTGACCAGATACATTTCGTTGCATTCGGGATAAATCCCGATGACAACAAATCATTTTTTATATGCTGCCTAAGTTTAATTGCGCCATCAAGAGATTGCGAACAACCGTATCCATCATCTAAGAACATGGTGACAAACTTACCCTCACCGCGCCATTTCTTCAGCAGCGGTCTTGTCAACTTTGTAAACATATAACAGGCGCTTGAAATTCCAAAAGGGAGAACATTAAACTTGTAAAAATTAGTCTTTCCTTCCCTATTTATCCAAGAAAACCCAAGGTATTCTGTGTGAGGCTCATAGATGTCAACAAAATGATAAGCGCTGGTCAAATCAAACTTAATTTGATAACCCTTACTTTTAAACAATGATAATGCAATTCTAATATCTTCATATTATACAGGTTGTTTCCACAAATGCTTATTCACTTCTCTTAAATCAAGAATAAGTCTTTTACGTTTAGAATTTTGAATGGAAACAGTCAACGGATTTACAACATAAGGGGGGCTTTCGCAAACTGATATTAGTGCTCTATCTACTAGATCTTGAATAGCTTCTGAAACAAAATCAAATTCTAACAAAGCAGATTTATTGTTTTTACAAAATGTTCTCGAAGGTATCGAATACAAAGGTAACTTGTAGCCTTTTTCTATTACGTCGAGTACAAAATCACTCGAGCCAATTGACCTCCAAAATTGAATATGTTTCTTTGACCTACCCCTAACTATTATACTTTTCTGTCCCTGCTCATATTCATAAAAATCATGGGTAAATCTATCAGTCAAAATACTCATCTTCTAACAAGTCTGGTGACACCTCCGGTTTACTTCCTTGCTGGCCCACCAGTTGTCGGCTCCCCGCCGACACTGGCTGCTCCGAAAAGGGTTGCACCTCTGGAATAGGGACAATTCCGCCGGAAGTGTGAGAACTCCCCGCAAGCAAAACAGGGTCCTGGAGCGACGAAGCCGGAACTTCTGGTGTTGAAACTATTGGTGCTGGTTTGACCACGAAAAAATCTGCCTCTTCCAACCGGATCGGGTCCATATGATTTGTGACCGGAAACGCCTGAACCTCAATAAATGTTTCTGGCAGTAGAGTCAAACGACCGCCGAGAACCGCCTCGAGGATAACTTCGAGTCTTCTGCTTTTTGAGCGCCCTGCTCTCAGCCTTGTTTATTCTAGATTCATCCTCGCTGTCGGACGCAACCGGATTTGTTTCGTACTGCCTGACAGTTTCCCATCCACCTGCTGATGTATCGGCAATTCTAACAAGTTTATTCCTTTTATGTACTTTATCTCTAACTTCCTCAAGCTGTTCTCTCACATAGTCCAATTTTCCGTTTTCTACGCCCCAAAGGCACTGGTTAATTGCATCTTCAAGTTCACTGTTAAACTCATATTGATGTTTGTTTCCAAGAAATCTCCATGACAAGTCCTTTTCGGTTTTTAATTTCTTCACTTCAGTGGCAACGGTTAATGAATTGCCTTGCACATCTCTTTTTAAGTTCGTAAGTTCTGCCAAAATGGTATTCAATTGAACTTGAATACCAGAGTCACTATCACCATTGCTTGCCATTTTAAGCCGTGTAAAAGATTTGCCACGCCTTTGTATATATAATAACCGGTGTTATAAACGCTTGTTCGTTCAGTCCAACGTCCGAAGCTGAATGACTTGTTCCCCACCTAAGACCAACCGAGCAAACTTACTGACACGCCACCTACTGGACATTCCATCCATCAAGGAAATTAATTTTCCTCTTATTCATAAATTCAAACGTGGAAAATTACATTGTCTATTTCCACCGAATGTGGTGGCATATTAAGTTAAAAGTGAAACCTGTTAATTTTCACAAGATAATTACCTCGTATTTTTCTTCTTCTTGGAATTATATTCAAGCGCTTAGTAAATTTCATTCCTTACTCTCCTAAACAATCACGGCTATACACCTAATATCTCAGAGACCATAAGATTTCCGTAGTGTTGTAGTTGTAAATATTATATATAATATTGTGGTTTCCTTTTATGTCAAGCGGTTGCCCCCTCCCTTTATTTATTTTTTTTTTCTTTTTTTTTTCCTACCAGCAAGGAACCTTCAGGTTACTTAACCCACTGAACCTGTGTGTATGCGTGTGCGTTATTTTAATTATCTAAGTAATCAATTAAATTCAAGTGGTCTTTGCTCCACCATAACTAGTTCCGCTTCCAATTTAACATTATATCATTGCCCCTCTGTTTTGGCAAGTGGTTAATTCACACGGCATTCATCATTCTCTGATATTTACCTTCGCCAACGAAGTTGGAAGGTGGTTATGATTTCACCCCTGTTTGTGTGTGTGTGTGTGTTTGTATGTGAACAGCTTCGTAGAGCAATGAAACTAGCAGGGATTAATTGTTATATCAAAAGCAGGAAATTATTGAATTTCGGAAGGTCTAAGTCAAAGGTCAAGGTCACGGTGCTTGGCCCCTTTACCATTTTCCAATTAAAGTAAAATGCAGATTTCTTTGCGGAACCTATTATATGTTTATAACATGCTCATTATTTTGTACATCAAACGAAAAAAAATGGACATGCATTTATCTCTCGATTGGTGATTGTATGTTGGATTTAGATTTAATTTTTACTATTATTATAGTATAATGTGTCTATGTAGATAGGGAATTGCAATATTTTTTTCTATCATCTCTTGTGAAACAGGATATAAAATATTTGTAGGTTTAAAAAATCGGAATTTTATTCTATTTACAATCTTTACGAAGTTATTAGATATACTTAATTCTAACAATAGTGTTTATGAAATACATACAGTAGATTTAAATGAAATCGGATATATAAGAATACTATTATTATCAGTGTGTTTTTCTTTCTTTTTTACTGGCGGTAAATTTCCACAGCCGATATCAGAAGCCTATCCTGATTGGTGGAAGCTAACGATGTTCACCAGCCACCAGAAATTACAATTCAGAATCCTCAGTACAGAAACAAGATTGAGCTAAACTGACATTGACTGTGAATACTTCCCATCCATAAAAAATAATGAAAGAATATTATAATGAGATAAAAAAATGGTAGTAGTATAATAAGTTGTAGCAATATTAACTTCGAAGTATGAGCATCATAATAACCCTGGATCAGCAGGAAAACCTTCACTGTAAAAATGGCATCTAACTCGAAAACCGAACCATGCTATATGGAATTAAGAAACCTAGGTATGACCAATCATATGGTTTTATATCGAACACATCACACAGTGTATAAGTGAAATGAAGCAAAAGAAATTTTTAGGGTCATATCCAAACTCTTAGGTACATACAAAGTTTGTCTTCCATAATGCATTTAGTTGAAACCACTTTCCGTATCCAACTCTTTCCAGGTGAGATCATGGTTCTTCTGCTTTCATAAGGGGACATCCAAGCTAAAGCTAATATAATCCATAGTAAAGGTAAGGATTATATATCCTTCCCGTATAAGAGGGCCTCTGTAGAATGGGCAGTAACTTTTCTCGGTTGATTAATGCAATCCTACTTTTCGTCTGAGGTCTTTTTGGTATTGCTCTTGCTCTAGGCCTAAGTTGCTGCCTATGTATTCTTGTACGCTGATGGCGACGTCTGCCAAAGCGAGGCTTGGGCTTAGTTCTAAGAGCTGGGGTTTTATAATCCTGGGTGAGCCCTTTAGTACGGATACGAAGACCAGTTCTATGTGGTGCCTTCCTTATGATTGGATTTCTGATGTTGAAGGGTGAATTCAAGATGCCAGTTTTACCATCATGAACAAGCAACTCTACTCGAGGTAAGATTCGGTTAGTGCTGTATCCCAGTCTAGGTTTAATGCTGTAAGGCAATGAAAGACCAGAATTGAGTGGAAAGGAACTATGGAATGCTGAAGGGGTAGGGAAACTATTCCTATGTATTTTGTAAGGTTTTGTTACGTGGTGAGCTGCGTTAGGTCTTTCTTTTGGTTTTTCCCTTTGCAGAGCATTCGTGTTATGGTTAAATGTATTCGTTTTACTGGGAGTTTTTCCTCGAAGGGAGTAATCTGGTGTATCATGGCTAACTTTCTGATATGGGATTGTTTGTATTGCACGATCTTGTAATAAAGGAATAGCTGTTGTGTCAAGGCTGGAATTTTTACGAACAGTGTGGATTGGTCTTATTCCATAGTTTCCAACATAGCTCGAAGTTGGGTCTATGCCATAGTCGGCTCGTAGGAGTGATTGATGTATTCCTAACTCTTCTTCCAGAGGAATCATTCGTGGTTCATAGACATTCTGATGCGTAACAGAAGGCTTTAACAATGGTCTTTGACTGAGTATAACATCATTACTTGGTATAAAGCTTGAGATATGGTCAATTTCTGGAAGCTCTATACGACTTTTCACCTGTACTTCTGGGATGGTAGCAATTATGCTGTGAGTAATATCATATCTATAGCTTTTCTTTACATTGTTATAGTTCACCTGGTTCATTTGTTCAGATACAGAATCTTTATCCTGACCTAATATATAAGACTTCCTATTAATGTCATCTGGATGCTCTGTTGGAACAGATGCATATGTTGAATTAAGAGTAACAATGCCTCCAGAATCTTGTCCATGATCAAATTGAGGATTGAACACCAGATCTTCTGTTGGAACAGATGCATAGCTTGAGTCAAGATTGCGACCTCTAGGATCATCTGCTGGAACAGATGCATAGTTTGAATTTAGAATAGGATCTCTGTGGTTTTTCCTTTGATCAATGTCAGGAGTGAATAGCTGATTTCTTTGTTTACTTGCTGATCTTTTAGAATCAAGTGTGTGGACATCTGGAGCAGCATTGCTAGTCAGATGTTTAAGCCCTGGTCGTACTACAGGGATCATTGAAGAAATTGAATCATGAGTAACTGATAGAGTAGCTGTTCCAATTCCAGCACCTTGCATGATACTGCTCTTAATATTTTTGTCCTGAATCATTTGACCTGTTTGATGATTTGAAGTTGGCCCTATTTGACCTCCTTGATGTTGTTCCTGGTTAATGCCATGAACTGTCCTCCCAAGGTCATCCATATTTTTTGAGTCTGGCAATTTTTCTTTGAAGTTATTTTCTGGCACCACAGGAATTTCTGACTTCACCACAGGCCCATTGTCACTTAATCTTCCAAACTGATTATCGAATGGGGTAGTTCCAGGTAAGTCAAAAGAACCATCATCCAAGCTTCTATGTTCTGCAGGCAGAAACTCGGCTGTCAAATTTTCTTTGGCTGACAAAGTTTTCTCAGCAAAGGGTTCTGATTCAGGAATGAGCTTAGCTTCTCTCTTACCTATCCTCCGGTCTTTCACAAACGATGTCCCTCCACTAGGGTGCACCGCAATTGCTGCGTATTCACTCTGCGCATATGGTTTGATTATATCACCTAGAAATGTGTTATCGCTGTCGATTTCCCGATCTTCAATTGGAAGAGTGTCTAGACCATGAGGAAGCCTGGGACTAAGATAACTCAAATCTATGGGATGTATAAGCTCACTTATCGGATCTAGAAGATTCTCGTTTTCTGTAAAACCCGAATGATGATGATGGTGACCAAGTATAGGGTACAGCCTATGAAAAGGTTTATCATAAATCAAAACCTGCGATGGAGGTATCCTCTCTTTAATCTTAGGGTTGTTATAAATCTGCTTTATTGGCTCTAAAAAATCATTAAAATTTCTTAACGTGTGTGATAGATAGCCTTGATCACTAGGGCTTGAGTATTTTCCAGCAAATTCCTTTTGATGCAAGTGCAGAATATCTAAGAAGCGTTTTGGAGGCGATGGATATATTTGATTTCGAGCTAATGGATGTATGGAATTGTGAAAACGTTTAAGATCTTGTACATCGCCGTGAAATGGCCGTATTGGATGATGAAAGGCACGTGGAACGTGTTGATTTTCGTGGTAAAATCTCTGGAAGTTATCTTCTAAGTGCAAGGCATTTTGTCCATGGATTCCATACCCATGGGGGAAGGGTGGTTCTATATGGTATCGTTTAAGGATGTCCGTTCGATATGGTACAATTGGATTGATGCCTGGTCTGCCAAAGAAAGGTCTTCCGTGATCAGAGGGGAAACCATGAAGCTCATGCGAAGTTAGAAATGCTGGATATGGTAACGCCTCGCGTTTTTCGTTCAGGGAAGAAGCGCCGATGATAGCAGAAAGTAAGAGCATCTGGAATAAGATATATTAATAATTATATTTTTATATATCAATGTGAGAATAAAATAGGAATTAAAATTCATCTTCAACACTAGAATTACTTGGATAAAATGTGTGGGGCAATGCTCACACATTTTCAAAAATAAGATAAAAAATAGGATTCATCTTCAACACCAGAATTACTTGGATAAAATGTGTGGGGCAATGCTCACACATTTTCAAAAATAAGATAAAAAATAGGATTCATCTTCAACACCAGAATTACTTGGATAAAATGTGTGGGGCAATGCTCACACATTTTCAAAAATAAGATAAAAAATAGGATTCATCTTCAACACCAGAATTACTTGGATAAAATGTGTGGGGCAATGCTCACACATTTTCAAAAATAAGATAAAAAATAGGATTCATCTTCAACACCAGAATTACTTGGATAAAATGTGTGGGGCAATGCTCACACATTTTCAAAAATAAGATAAAAAATAGGATTCATCTTCAACACCAGAATTACTTGGATAAAATGTGTGGGGCAATGCTCACACATTTTCAAAAATAAGATAAAAAATAGGATTCATCTTCAACACCAGAATTACTTGGATAAAATGTGTGGGGCAATGCTCACACATTTTCAAAAATAAGATAAAAAATAGGATTCATCTTCAACACCAGAATTACTTGGATAAAATGTGTGGGGCAATGCTCACACATTTTCAAAAATAAGATAAAAAATAGGATTCATCTTCAACACCAGAATTACTTGGATAAAATGTGTGGGGCAATGCTCACACATTTTCAAAAATAAGATAAAAAATAGGATTCATCTTCAACACCAGAATTACTTGGATAAAATGTGTGGGGCAATGCTCACACATTTTCAAAAATAAGATAAAAAATAGGATTCATCTTCAACACCAGAATTACTTGGATAAAATGTGTGGGGCAATGCTCACACATTTTCAAAAATAAGATAAAAAATAGGATTCATCTTCAACACCAGAATTACTTGGATAAAATGTGTGGGGCAATGCTCACACATTTTCAAAAATAAGATAAAAAATAGGATTCATCTTCAACACCAGAATTACTTGGATAAAATGTGTGGGGCAATGCTCACACATTTTCAAAAATAAGATAAAAAATAGGATTCATCTTCAACACCAGAATTACTTGGATAAAATGTGTGGGGCAATGCTCACACATTTTCAAAAATAAGATAAAAAATAGGATTCATCTTCAACACCAGAATTACTTGGATAAAATGTGTGGGGCAATGCTCACACATTTTCAAAAATAAGATAAAAAATAGGATTCATCTTCAACACCAGAATTACTTGGATAAAATGTGTGGGGCAATGCTCACACATTTTCAAAAATAAGATAAAAAATAGGATTCATCTTCAACACCAGAATTACTTGGATAAAATGTGTGGGGCAATGCTCACACATTTTCAAAAATAAGATAAAAAATAGGATTCATCTTCAACACCAGAATTACTTGGATAAAATGTGTGGGGCAATGCTCACACATTTTCAAAAATAAGATAAAAAATAGGATTCATCTTCAACACCAGAATTACTTGGATAAAATGTGTGGGGCAATGCTCACACATTTTCAAAAATAAGATAAAAAATAGGATTCATCTTCAACACCAGAATTACTTGGATAAAATGTGTGGGGCAATGCTCACACATTTTCAAAAATAAGATAAAAAATAGGATTCATCTTCAACACCAGAATTACTTGGATAAAATGTGTGGGGCAATGCTCACACATTTTCAAAAATAAGATAAAAAATAGGATTCATCTTCAACACCAGAATTACTTGGATAAAATGTGTGGGGCAATGCTCACACATTTTCAAAAATAAGATAAAAAATAGGATTCATCTTCAACACCAGAATTACTTGGATAAAATGTGTGGGGCAATGCTCACACATTTTCAAAAATAAGATAAAAAATAGGATTCATCTTCAACACCAGAATTACTTGGATAAAATGTGTGGGGCAATGCTCACACATTTTCAAAAATAAGATAAAAAATAGGATTCATCTTCAACACCAGAATTACTTGGATAAAATGTGTGGGGCAATGCTCACACATTTTCAAAAATAAGATAAAAAATAGGATTCATCTTCAACACCAGAATTACTTGGATAAAATGTGTGGGGCAATGCTCACACATTTTCAAAAATAAGATAAAAAATAGGATTCATCTTCAACACCAGAATTACTTGGATAAAATGTGTGGGGCAATGCTCACACATTTTCAAAAATAAGATAAAAAATAGGATTCATCTTCAACACCAGAATTACTTGGATAAAATGTGTGGGGCAATGCTCACACATTTTCAAAAATAAGATAAAAAATAGGATTCATCTTCAACACCAGAATTACTTGGATAAAATGTGTGGGGCAATGCTCACACATTTTCAAAAATAAGATAAAAAATAGGATTCATCTTCAACACCAGAATTACTTGGATAAAATGTGTGGGGCAATGCTCACACATTTTCAAAAATAAGATAAAAAATAGGATTCATCTTCAACACCAGAATTACTTGGATAAAATGTGTGGGGCAATGCTCACACATTTTCAAAAATAAGATAAAAAATAGGATTCATCTTCAACACCAGAATTACTTGGATAAAATGTGTGGGGCAATGCTCACACATTTTCAAAAATAAGATAAAAAATAGGATTCATCTTCAACACCAGAATTACTTGGATAAAATGTGTGGGGCAATGCTCACACAGTTTCAAAAATAAGATAAAAAATAGGATTCATCTTCAACACCAGAATTACTTGGATAGAATGTGTGGGGCAATGCTCACACAGTTTCAAAAATAAGATAAAAAATAGGATTCATCTTCAACACCAGAATTACTTGGATAAAATGTGTAGGGCAATGTTCACACATTTTCAAGAGTAAGATAAAAATTAAGTTTCATCTTCAACACCAGAATTACTTGGAGAAAATGTGTAGGGCAATGCTTACACATTTTCAAGAGTAAGATAGAAATTAGAATTCAGCTTCAACACCAGAATTACTTGGAGAAAATGTGTGGGGTAATGTTCACACATTTTCAAGAGTAAGATAAAAATAAGGATTTATCTTCAACACTAGAATTACTTGGATAAAATGTGTGGGGCAATGCTCACACATTTTCAAGAGTAAGATAAAGATTAGAATTTATCTTCAACACTAGAATTACTTGGATGAAATGTATAGGGCAATGTTCACACATTTTCAAGAGTAAGATAAAAATTAAGATTCATCTTCAACACCAGAATTACTTGGAGAAAATGTGTGGGGCAATGCTCACACATTTTCAAAAATAAGATAAAAAATAGGATTCATCTTCAACACCAGAATTACTTGGATAAAATATGTAGGGCAATGCTCACACATTTTCAAAAGTTAGATAGAAATTAAAATTAATCTTTAACACCAGAATTACTTGGATAAAATGTGTGGGGCAATGCTCACACATTTTCAAAAATAAGATAAAAAATAGGATTCATCTTCAACACCAGAATTACTTGGATAAAATATGTAGGGCAATGCTCACACATTTTCAAAAGTTAGATAGAAATTAAAATTAATCTTTAACACCAGAATTACTTGGATAAAATGTGTGGGGCAATGCTCACACATTTTCAAAAATAAGATAAAAAATAGGATTCATCTTCAACACCAGAATTACTTGGATAAAATGTGTGGGGCAATGCTCACACATTTTCAAAAATAAGATAAAAAATAGGATTCATCTTCAACACCAGAATTACTTGGATAAAATGTGTGGGGCAATGCTCACACATTTTCAAAAATAAGATAAAAAATAGGATTCATCTTCAACACCAGAATTACTTGGATAAAATATGTAGGGCAATGCTCACACATTTTCAAAAGTTAGATAGAAATTAAAATTAATCTTTAACACCAGAATTACTTGGATAAAATGTGTGGGGCAATGCTCACACATTTTGAAGAGTAAGATAAAAATAAGGATTCATCTTCAACACCAGAATTACTTGGATAAAATGTGTGGGGCAATGCTCACACATTTTCAAAAATAAGATAAAAAATAGGATTCATCTTCAACACCAGAATTACTTGGATAAAATATGTAGGGCAATGCTCACACATTTTCAAAAGTTAGATAGAAATTAAAATTAATCTTTAACACCAGAATTACTTGGATAAAATGTGTGGGGCAATGCTCACACATTTTCAAAAATAAGATAAAAAATAGGATTCATCTTCAACACCAGAATTACTTGGATAAAATATGTAGGGCAATGCTCACACATTTTCAAAAGTTAGATAGAAATTAAAATTAATCTTTAACACCAGAATTACTTGGATAAAATGTGTGGGGCAATGCTCACACATTTTCAAAAATAAGATAAAAAATAGGATTCATCTTCAACACCAGAATTACTTGGATAAAATGTGTGGGGCAATGCTCACACATTTTCAAAAATAAGATAAAAAATAGGATTCATCTTCAACACCAGAATTACTTGGATAAAATGTGTGGGGCAATGCTCACACATTTTCAAAAATAAGATAAAAAATAGGATTCATCTTCAACACCAGAATTACTTGGATAAAATATGTAGGGCAATGCTCACACATTTTCAAAAGTTAGATAGAAATTAGAATTAATCTTTAACACCAGAATTACTTGGATAAAATGTGTGGGGCAATGCTCACACATTTTCAAAAATAAGATAAAAAATAGGATTCATCTTCAACACCAGAATTACTTGGATAAAATATGTAGGGCAATGCTCACACATTTTCAAAAGTTAGATAGAAATTAAAATTAATCTTTAACACCAGAATTACTTGGATAAAATGTGTAGGGCAATGCTCACACATTTTCAAAAATAAGATAAAAAATAGGATTCATCTTCAACACCAGAATTACTTGGATAAAATATGTAGGGCAATGCTCACACATTTTCAAAAGTTAGATAGAAATTAAAATTAATCTTTAACACCAGAATTACTTGGATAAAATGTGTAGGGCAATGCTCACACATTTTCAAAAATAAGATAAAAAATAGGATTCATCTTCAACACCAGAATTACTTGGATAAAATATGTAGGGCAATGCTCACACATTTTCAAAAGTTAGATAGAAATTAAAATTAATCTTTAACACCAGAATTACTTGGATAAAATGTGTGGGGCAATGCTCACACATTTTCAAAAATAAGATAAAAAATAGGATTCATCTTCAACACCAGAATTACTTGGATAAAATATGTAGGGCAATGCTCACACATTTTCAAAAGTTAGATAGAAATTAAAATTAATCTTTAACACCAGAATTACTTGGATAAAATGTGTAGGGCAATGCTCACACATTTTCAAAAATAAGATAAAAAATAGGATTCATCTTCAACACCAGAATTACTTGGATAAAATATGTAGGGCAATGCTCACACATTTTCAAAAGTTAGATAGAAATTAAAATTAATCTTTAACACCAGAATTACTTGGATAAAATGTGTGGGGCAATGCTCACACATTTTCAAAAATAAGATAAAAAATAGGATTCATCTTCAACACCAGAATTACTTGGATAAAATATGTAGGGCAATGCTCACACATTTTCAAAAGTTAGATAGAAATTAAAATTAATCTTTAACACCAGAATTACTTGGATAAAATGTGTAGGGCAATGCTCACACATTTTCAAAAATAAGATAAAAAATAGGATTCATCTTCAACACCAGAATTACTTGGATAAAATATGTAGGGCAATGCTCACACATTTTCAAAAGTTAGATAGAAATTAAAATTAATCTTTAACACCAGAATTACTTGGATAAAATGTGTAGGGCAATGCTCACACATTTTCAAAAATAAGATAAAAAATAGGATTCATCTTCAACACCAGAATTACTTGGATAAAATATGTAGGGCAATGCTCACACATTTTCAAAAGTTAGATAGAAATTAAAATTAATCTTTAACACCAGAATTACTTGGATAAAATGTGTAGGGCAATGCTCACACATTTTCAAAAATAAGATAAAAAATAGGATTCATCTTCAACACCAGAATTACTTGGATAAAATATGTAGGGCAATGCTCACACATTTTCAAAAGTTAGATAGAAATTAAAATTAATCTTTAACACCAGAATTACTTGGATAAAATGTGTAGGGCAATGCTCACACATGTTCAAAAATAAGATAAAAAATAGGATTCATCTTCAACACCAGAATTACTTGGATAAAATGTGTAGGGCAATGCTCACACATTTTCAAGAGTAAGATAAAGATTCAAATTCATCTTCAACACCAGAATTACTTGGATAAAATGTGTAGGGCAATGCTCACACATTTTCAAGAGTAAGATAAAGATTCAAATTCATCTTCAACACCAGAATTACTTGGATAAAATGTGTAGGGCAATGCTCACACATTTTCAAGAGTAAGATAAAAATTAGAATTTATCTTCAACACTAGCATTACTTGGATAAAATGTTTAGGACAATGCACACACATTTTCAAGAGAGATAAATATTAAAATTCATCTTCAACACCAGAATTACTTGGATAAAATGTGTAGGCCAGTGCTAACTCATTTCCATTATATAATTAGTAATAGAATTGACTTCTCTGAACGTATTTAATTCGCAATACATTTCATTTAACATCGTAGTTCTCGCCCATTCTTGTAAAAAAATAGTGAAATTAAATGTAAATATATCATAAATCAAATGAAATAGATTTCCTTTAACTTGTGTTTGTTAACAGGTTATAGTGATTGGAAAGGGTAAATTCTCTCTCTCTCTCTCTCTCTCTCTCTCTCTCTCTCTCTCTCTCTCCAGGTAAGCACTGAGTGACCCGTGTTCGAATCTCGAACCAGACAAAGAGGGATGAAAGGGTTCGGTTTCTAAAATCCATTAATTCTCTGTTGACAAAAGCAAAATTAGGTACAGTTGGACACACTAATTCCTGGTACACCTCGCTCAGCGAAAGTGCACCCAGCTACATCCTTATTGCGTGGCGAGTTCCCGTGTTAAGCCCCGCCCACTATCTCCTCATACGCTATCTGTTTGGTAACTTGCTGCGAAGTAATGGTGTGACAGGGTTTACCTCTTCGGAGCAAGGTGTACCAAGTACTCCTGTGTCCAACTGTACCTAATTTTAGTCAATCACTGTGGGTCTAATAATAATAATAGTAATAATAATAATAGTAATAATAATGAAAAGAAACAGAGGGCCTCGCTGAGGTAACATTCCCCTCTTTCTCTGTGAGGTAATGAGGTAGAAGGTCGTCGTCAGCTTACAAACTTAATAAGTTCCAAGAATCTGTTTGAAAGTCGAATTTTGTTAAATTTAGGCCAAGGTTATGCCTAACCTGATCCCCATGCCTATGATTTCCAGCTTCAAAAGTCAGTAAATAGTCAGATTTGATGTAAATTATATATCAAGTTGTTACAAATGTCGTTTTGCTTACTGTATTGAATGATATAATATTGTTTTCTTACAGTATTTCTTTATCTTATCTTTGTTATTTTCAATTGGAATTGTGTTCGTATCTCCGAATGTTTGTAAATCGAATGTTCGTAAGTCGGATGTTTGCAAGTCGAACATTTGTAAGTTGGACACCTGTAATCCAAAGTGGAACTACAATTGCTCATTAAAATACATTTCCTTTAACAATGATGTTCTAACCTTTCTAGTAATCTTATAATTTCTCTCGTGAAAGGTTAAGCGAAAATTTTTCCTGTTTTGAGGAATATGCAAGAATTAAACCTAATTATTTTGATTAGCAACAGTGGCAACATCAAACAGTTTGAAGAGTTTGATCCTGATGATTAGATTAAAATCTCCTCCGGTGTTCTTTGAATATAGTGTATTTTATCATTCAAAAATAAGCTAGAATATATTTTGGTTCCATTCATGTAAATTATTTGTTTTAATAACGCCAGCTATCTCCCTTATATAACAAAGAGTAAGTGTCTGGTTATACAGTATGTATATGTATATATATATATATATATATATATATATATATATATATATATATATATATATATATAGATAGATAGATATAGATAGATACATATATATATATATATATATAGATATAGATATAGATATAGATAGATACATATATATATATATATATATATATATATATATATATATATATATATATATATATATATATATATATATATATATTTCCGACCACGCCAAATCTCGGTCTCTCCCCGTCTCTCGAATAGGTGGGAAAGAGAGAGAGAGAGAGAGAGAGAGAGAGAGAGAGAGAGAGAGAGAGAGAGAGAGAGAGAGAGAGTTGTCATACCCTGGTGAGAGGGTGTACCGCGAGAGGAAAAGGCGAGGAGGTAGGAAGAGTTGAATCTGTGTGTGTGTTCTTATCTATCTAGATATTTAGCCATCGTTTTTGACCTGTCCCGTACACTATTTTATTATGATATCGAGTCATTTTTAATCAAATTCAGAAATATATTTTGCAGATGCAAAATTGTATTTGATAGTGAATTAATATTTAAAACTTGACGAAATGAAGAAATCACATTTCTAATGTTATCCTATCTTACGAAATGAAGAAATCACCTTTCTAATGTTATCCTATCTTACGAAATGAAGAAATCACCTTTCTAATGTTATCCTATCTTACGAAATGAAGAAATCACCTTTCTAATGTTATCCTATCTTACGAAATGAAGAAATCCCCTTTCTAATGTTATCCTATCTTAAAATAAAAGTGTGATTTATTCGTTTCAAGGCCAAGTTAGGTCATTTGAATTAGGGTCTATAGACCTTGATAAGAATTGGAGGACCCTCATTTTCCTGAAAGAAATTCTAAAACTTTGCTCTTATTATTCGTTGACGTGATCGCCAATGCTATGATAACTTACCCAAATAAATCTTATCCCTTTTTCTTATTTTTTCCTATTGGAAAGGTCCCTGCCTAGCGTTCTGTTGGGCGGGAGATAGAGTCCCGCTTAAACTCGATAGTTTCTTTCAGGGTTGTCGTGGCCTTATTGGTAACGTCCTCGCCTGGTGATCGCCAGACGGGGGTTTGAGTCCCACTCAAACTCGTTTGTTCCTTTGGTCGCTGCAACCTCACCATCCTTGTAAGCTAAGGAGTCTGTAGATTATGTGCCGGTGTAAAGGATTCAAGTTACCCCCCGTTTCAAATTACCCCCCGGTAACTTGAAACCGGTTTCAGATTACCGGGGGGGGGGTAGTTTGAAACCGGTTTCAAGTTACCCCCTCTGTTTTCAAGTTACCCCCTCATCGGAATGATAAATAATTCATGTGACATCGCAAATATGTATCATGCATTTATTGTTGGCTTAGCAGCAGTAGGAAAAGTAGTTTAATCTGGTATTTAAGACCAAAAATTGTGTATTAGTGAATTATATGACACGTTAAAAGTCACAGGCTGTAATTCAAGGTTTTGTGATAAAGGCGAGGTAAAATTTTATTTTATTTTTGTTCGTGTGATTTTTTATATTTTCGTATTTAAGACCTAAAGTGTCATATAATTCCCTAATTCACAATATTTGAAGTTACAGACTTTCATTTAAGGTTTAGTGATCACGGCGAGGTAAAACTTTATTTTATTTCAGTGTGCGCGTGATTGTCGAGATTTTATTTTTTTTTAAATTTTTTCTATCTTCTATAGATTTTATTCATGTGCTTTAGGTGCATGAGCTTCGGGCGGCAATATGCCTGGTGAAATTGACACAAAAATCACTCAGGATATATGGTGTTGATTATTTTATTATTTATACATATATATATATATATATATATATATATATATATATATATATATATATACATATATATATATATACATATATATATATATATATATGTATATATATACACATCTTTTGAACAGGATAAGGCCGATAAAATCTTTATTGTTAAGGAAAATTTGACCTTGTGGATCTGAGTAAGCTTTAAGTTAATCCTCTGTCATTTATAAACATCTGGTGTTGAGAGGACCCTTCATCGGTAAAGGATACTAAGCCAGGAACGCTAATCCAGGTGTCTGTGACTTATCGCATTTATATCTTTCAAGGACATACTTCTTGAAAAACTTTTAAGTACACATACCATCATTTAGCATCACACACAAATATGAGGATAATGTACGGTATATCTTTTTCTATAATGTATGGTATATCCTTTTCTATATTAAACGGTATATCTTTTTCTATAATTAGTTAAGCACCGTATATTACCTGGCATGTTCTTCCAAATGAACAGTTATAATACCAACAATAGATTTTTGCTTCCAAAAAAAAAGAAAAAAAAAACAGTAGAAATCATGACAAACATTCAGTTTTACACAGAAATATCAAGCGAATGAATGTACGGTATGTGTATTTCTATAATAAATAAGGCAATACATTAACTGGCCTTATCTTTCAATTAAACACAAACTATGACGCATCTAACTTTATACAAAACAATTATTAAGTAAAAAAAGATAGATATTACCCGTAAAAATATTTGAAATCAAAACCATCATAATGAACCCTGTTTTAGCATTACATGGAAAAAAATATTTACTAAATCAAATATTAAGAAAAAAAAATGGGAAAATGATAATGAAATTGTTAAATTTGGAATTGACCAAACAATAAAACATGTCACAGATGCAGCCAACTTATAAAAAACGACTTTGTTTCAGATTTGCAAGGTAAATTGGGTCAAGGGTATTAAGCATACTGATAACATTATAAAGGAAGACATGAAAATGGTCTGAATGAACTAATTTATTGAATCTTTTGTGATAGCACTAACTTCATCTGACGAAGTCACCATAACCACGTTTGCTAATATAACCTTTGTTGTAAAGAAATTAATTTTGTCGATTAATTAAATAAATTCTAAAACAATACGATCACCTACGTAAATATACCATATTAAACATAGTTAATTAAATCCTTTGTAAAGAATCCTGTCTTTTAATAATCAATCAGAATTGAGAAATGAATTCATTCGATATCAAAATTAAGATTATTTCTGTTAGTATGATAATCGTTTTATAACAATTTTGCTATTTGTTATATTTAAGAGTTTCAACTTGTCACCACGTGGTTGCAAACAAAAAGAACAAAGGAAACAATTTAGGGAGAGTATCAAATTAAAAGATTATATTCTTAAACCGTTCAAATCCGGGTGAATGACTTATTAGTTGACCCTTTTCTCCTATTCTTGGCTCGCCCATAGATTAAAGCGGCTAAGCCAGGTGTGCTTTGAAAATGACCCAAGAGAACTGGCAATGCCGCTATTGGGCTCCGAGTTTGCTCATAAAATGGTTTAACTATACCCATAGATGCACTATAACAATAGAACTCCTTGTGTCCATATATCTCTGTGTTTTCTCATTTATTCTGTCAGTGATAATGCATAGTAACTTCGTAATATTTGGATGCGATGCACGTGAAAAATAAAAGCTCAAATATAAATTACCAACATGCATGTCGTCGTGCAGACAGAATTAACGTTGTGTAAGCTACTGTTAGCTCAATTCATTTTAAACCAGAGGACATTAAAGATGGTATGAAGTCTCGATTACTAGGTATTGCTGTTTTGTCATTTGATGAAATGAGTAATAAGAAAGAATGGAGCTATGACAAAGGGGCAGAAGTGTTATATAAACCGCATGGAAATGTACAGGTGACTATTTGGCGAGGTCTTTTTTTTCTTTATGATACATTTCAGGTAAAATTCTTAAACATTTTATGACATCGTTTTTCAATAATTTTCCATTTCGAGATCAACAACAGAGGAAAAAAAATCCATACACGAATCCATTACTTACTATTCTGGAAGATGGTTTAAATAGGATTTGATTTAGCCCATGATAACAGTATATATATACACACATATATATATATATATATATATATATATATATATATATATATATATATATATATATATATATATATATGTATATATATATATATATACTGTATATATATACAGTATATATATATATATATATATATATATTGTATATATATACAGTATATATATATATATATATGTATGTATATATATATATATATATATATATATATATGTATATATATATATATCTATATATATATATATGTATATATATATATATGTATGTATGTGTATATATATATATATATATATATATATATATATATATATATATATATATATATATACATATATACTTATGATCAATATGTTGATTATACCTTATATAATATTTGCTTGCAATATAATTATGAAATATTTCAAATAATGGAAAAAATAACCGTCAAAATCAAATTTCACCTCGTCTTCCTGTCTCGGTCAAATATGCGCCCATGACTGATAATGGAATATCCGACATTTATTAGCTAAGATATAAACATAAGACGGATAAAGGCTGGATATTAATAAACGATACCAATAGGTGAAACATTACATGTATATACATATTACCTAATGACTGTGTTGACCCTGATCAAAAGCAATTTATTAATATTCATAAATGATGAGATCCTGTGCAAAAACGAGGGGGGTAATTTGAAACCAGGGGGGTAGCATAAAACCGGTTTCAAATTACCCCCGGGGGTAGCTTGAAACCGGTATCAAGTTACCCCCCGGTAGTTTGAATCCGGTTTCAAATTACCGGGGGGGTAAGATTTGGAGGGGGTAATTTGAAACCGGTACACCGGGTCATCAGCAGCCATTGGCTGGCCCTTCTTCGTCCTAGCTTCGGTGGAGAGGATGCTGGGGCGCTGACCTTAGGTATATATGGTCAGTCTCTAGGGCATTGTCCAGCTAACTAGGGCAATATCGCTGTCCCTTTCCTCTGCCATTCATGAGCGGCCTTTAAACCTTTGGTGTCCACAACCTCACCATCGATGTGAGCTAAGAATAGGGTGTTTTGGGGAAGACTATAGATCTACCAGTTGAGTCACCCGCAGACATTGTCTGGCCCTCCCTGGTCCTAGCTTGGGTGGAGAGGGGTCTTTGGCACTGCCTATATGGATATTTAGTCAGTCTCTAGGGCATTGTCCTGCTAGGACATTGTCACTGTCCCTTGCCTCAGCCATTCATGAGCATCTTTGGTTTTTTTCTAAATACTCCTTTACTTATAAATTATTTACCTTTTTTTCTCAGTGCTCCTTTATTATTATTATTATTATTATTATTATTATTACCTGCTAAGTTACAATCCTAGTTAGAAAAGCAGGAGGCTATAAGCCCAATGGCTCCAACAGGGAAAATAGCCCAGTGAGGAAAGGAAATAGGAAAATATATAAACTATAAGTAATGAACAATTAAGATAAAATATCATAAGAACAGTAACAACATTAATATAAAGCTTTTATATATAAACTATAAAACTGTTTTAGAAATTACAAAAGGAAGAGAAGTAAGATCGAGTAATGTGCACGAGTGTACCTTCAAGCAAGAGAACTCTAACCCAAGACAGTGGAAGACCATGGTACAGAGTACAGAGGCTATGACACTAGCCAAGACTAGAGAATAATGGTTTGATTTTTGAGTGTTCGTCTCCTAGAAGAGCTGCTTACCATTAGCTAAAGAATCTTTTCTACCATTTACTTATAAGACAGAGGCTATGGCACTAGCCAAGACTAGAGAACAGTGGTTTGATTTTGGAGTGTCCGTCTCCTAGAAGAGCTGCTTTCCATAGCTAAAGATAAAGAGTCTCTCTACCCTTTATTTACAAATTAACATAAAACTCATTAATATGATCACTAAATATGAAAAGGGCTTTAATCTGAGCCCCCAACACTTCGATATTTTTATGACAATAATTTCCGTTCCGGTCAACAGGAGGTTCACTGTCGCTAAGTGTAACTAAAATCCCGATAATAAATGTTCAGTTATTCACTTTGTTCACGCCAAATCCTATTATCTATTTTCCATCAGTCGGAGAACTGAAATAATTTTCACTCCGGTGGAGAGATATAAAACATTTTATGCCGGTGTGTACCAAAGGGATTATTTCGTCGTATGCTGAAATGGTTATTGAAGGTTATATTATATTATTTTACGATTTTGTACCGAGATTTGATCGGGGCTTTAGGGATTGATGCTGATTTATGCATTAATGCGCATATACACAAACACACACGTGCAGTATATTTGTACTGTTTATACTATATGTTTGTATATATATATATATATATATATATATATATATACAGTATATGTATATATATTGGTACAGTATATACATATACTGTATATATACACTGTATACATGCGCGCGCACGCACCCACACACACACACATATATATATATAAATATATATATTGGTATATATGTATACAGTATATGTATTTATATTGCCTACATTATATACATATTCTGTATATATGAATGTATACACGCACATACACGTATATATATATATATATATATATATATATATATATATATATATATATATATATATATATATATATATATATATATACACACATATGATGTGCAAAGGTGTTGTGTATACGTATGTGTCTGCGAGCACGAGATAACATCGAAAACTGGCCATCTATATTTCGTATGTTTTAGTGAAGTACTTATTACTGCTGAAAAAAAAAAACAATTAATCATAATAATTAATAATTTTGTCGAAAATATTTGAAATATAAAGCTCTCTTCGTAACGCCTTAACTACAGATCTATCTTCCAGCACACGAAAAAAACCTGAATTTTTTCCAAATGCAAAGTAAGCGATTATCTTCAGCGGAGAGTAAAACGCTCACACAAGTGAGAACAGAGCTGCTGACACCTGCTTCTGAATATGTTTATGAGATCGTGATAGATTTACTCAATTTCATGATATATTTATTCAAAGGAGAAGAATATAACAAAGCGATCTGTTTGTACGTGTTTAGAATATATCGTTTTTGTGATGGTGTTACGTGGTGGATGGAAGGAAAAGGGATTTGAGTGGGAAGAAATGTGATAGATACGAACAGGCGATCTTAAAAAGACTGAAATATTGAATAGATATTTTCGAAGGCGAAGAATCTAACAAAGCGATCTGTTTGTACGTGTTTAGAATACATCGTTTTTGTGATGGTGTTACGTGGTGGATGGAAGGAAAAAGAAATTTGAATGGGAAGAAATGTTATGGATATAAAAACAATCTTAAAAAGATTGAAATATTGAATTAATATTTTCAAAGGAGAAGAATATATCAAAGCGATCTATTTGTACGTGTTTAGAGTGCATCGTTTGAGTGATGGTGTTACGTGGTGGATGGAAGGAAAAAGAAGTTTGAATGGTAAGAAATGTGATAGATATGAACAGGCGATCTTAAAAAGACTGAAGTATTTAATTAATATTTTCAAAGGAGAAGAATATAATAAAGCGATCTATTTGTACGTGTTTAGAATATATCGTATTTGTGATGGTGTTACGTGGTGGATGAAAGAAAGAGAGATTTGAATGGGAAGAAATGTGATTGAAATAAAAGACAATCTTATAAAGACTGAAGTACTAAATAGATATTTTTGAATAAATATTTTTAGAGGGGAAGAATATAACAAAACGATATATTTGTACGTGTTTAGAATATATCGTTTGAGTGATGGTGTTACGTGGTGGATGAAAGGAAAAGAAATTTGATAATGAAGAAACACTAATATTAAATAAATATTTTCTAAGGCGAAGACTATAACAAGGCAACCTGTTTGACCATCCTTAGAATATATACCGGTAGTGTGAGTCATTTTCTTACATGGTGGGAAAAATGAAATGAATTTTTAAATTGGAAGAAATGTGAGGGATGTACTGTAAATAGGCAATATTAAAGCATTGAAATATTAAATACATAGGGTATCATTGATTAGTTACAGGTGACAAAGAAAAAAAGAAGTGCAGATTAAGAAAAACGAGGCAGGATACTAAAGACATTAAACGGTATCGGAAATATGAAACGCAGATAATCTTAAAAACACTAAAATATTAGATAAATAATTTAGTATCAAAAATTTGTTAGAATTGATAAATAAAGAAAAAGTGCAAATTAAGAAGAACGAGGAAGTAAACTAATGATATAAGCAGTCTGATAAATATGAAACACCAAATTAGAGAAAAAAAAAACAAAAAAACGACCTCTGCTGAACTTTACCGAAGTCTTCATCTCTCAGACAGAAACGAGAGAAGAGTCACAGAAGAAGTACTGCGGTCTATCATCTGCCCTCTCCTTTTTATAGTCAAAATCCCAGATACAATGAGTGACTTCTGGTCATTACAATGACCACCCTACCGACGATCATCTTCACGAGATGGTCACAATTAAAAGATTCTTGCGAAGACAACCAGTGGTTATTGCTAGTCACTTCTCCTGGTGTCCGCGTTTGTCGACCTCATTTCGATGCGAGATTTCGTGTTGTGTCTTTCCTTATGCATGCATGTATACTTACATATTACATAACAGCGTGCGCGCGTGCGCGCGCGCACACACACACACACACACACATATATATATATATATATATATATATATATATATATATATATATATATATATATATAACGTTCGATCCCAAGTATGAGGTAGAAATTTATTTCTATTTGAACACGATGTTGTGTTGATATTTATCCATATTGACTCATTAGGGGTAATTTGAATGAATTACTACCAATTGTGTCACGTGGTGGGCCGGGAAATCGGGTAAAACTCGCTGGTAAGAGACTGATGTCTCGCCAGGTAAATCCTCGGACAGCTGGGTAGCGTCAGGTTCCGATTTCTTTTAATGGCCTCTCGTGGCATGGTTGGTTTCGACCTGGCCTTTCATTAGAAGGGGCTAGCGTTCGATCCCATATATATATATATATATATATATATATATATATATATATATATATATATATATATATATATATATATACACACACACAGTTTATCCCTTTCTGAGTGGGGATGTCTTACCGCCGTGAAAAGTTTTGTGACTAGCTGTACTAGTCAGGACCACCCATACTAGGTTGGTTTGCTGTGAGCGATCAGACAAAAATCTCCCACCATCAGCAATCCACAGTTGACCAGCGTGGTGATGAAAATGTCCATACCTCAGATATTGACCAAGACATAGAGGCCTTTGTCTTGCAATGGACTAGAAACAGCTGCATCTGTTGTTGTTGTTGTTTGTGCTAAGTTGCTTGCTCCTTTTCTTGATACTCGCTGCCGTTGAGACATACTTAATGTACAAATGGATTTCGAATGCATTCCCCACATAGTAGGGAACAGTCGTCAATCAGTTGTGGGGAAAAAAAAAAGAAAAAAAAAAGTAACTTCTTCATATTGAGTAATGAGTAGGACTTGATTCAGTAACGAAACAGCTTGAGTTAAATTCACTGAGAGAGAGAGAGAGAGAGAGAGAGAGAGAGAGAGAGAGAGAGAGAGAGAGAACCAGTTGACTGTCATTTCACGCTTGTGCTTGTACTTTTGTATATCGGAAAACGACCTCTAGCGCTAATTACACATCTTTTTTATTTAATAATAATAATAATAATAATAATAATAATAATAATAATAATA
>NC_090734.1:141361358-141365825 GCF_036898095.1 Palaemon carinicauda
TTTTGCTCGTGGAATTGGCTCTAGGGAGCTCAGTAGAGTTGTATGTTTTTTGGAGTTACTTTTTACAATATACAACAGTTGTGGGACGAAGAAAAAGTGCCTTTATTTATTTCACAAGGTTTAGTTAAGAAAATATATATTTTTGGGTATTTATTTATGCTGGGTTTGAGTATCGCCATGATCAGCAAAGCAGTGCTAGTCAGGGCTACCCACTTTAGGATGGTTTGCTGTGAGCAATCAGAAGAAAATCTCCCACCATCACCAATCCGCACTGGCCACCGTTATGGTGAAAACTGGCCAAACCCAGAAGGTAATTGACATGTCTGATGCCTTCGCCCTGCAGTGGACTAGAAACTGGATTATTGTACTAGTTAGGGCCACCCACACTAGGTTGGTTTGCTGTGTGTAATCAGACGAAAATCTCCCACCATCACCAATCCGCACTGGCCACCGTTATGGTGAAAACTGGCCAAACCCAGAAGGTAATTGACATGTCTGATGCCTTCGCCCTGCAGTGGAATAGAAACTGCATTATTGTACTAGTTAGGGCCACCCACACTAGGTTGGTTTGCTGTGTGCAATCAGACGAAAATCTCCCACCATCACCAATCCGCACTGGCCACCGTTATGATGAGAACTGGCCAAACCCAGACGTAATTGACATGTCTGATGCCTTTTCCCTGCAATGGATTAAAAACGACTGTATTGGTTGTATATGTTGTCATTACCAAATGGAATTTTTTTTTCTGTGTGTGTGTGTGTGCGCGTGTGTGTGAGGTAAGATGTCGGAGTGAGTGGTCATTTGTTTGGGTGGTGCCAAGTCGCCTCATTGCGACAATCGCAATGTCGGGGCGATTGACGCCAATGTGTCGCAAACAGCTGATATGATATATTTTTTATGTGATTATCATCAAACTGGACTGATATGATGATTGCAGCTGTAGATCGTACATATATATATATATATATATATACTATAGTATATATATATATATATATATGTATATATATATATATATATATGTATATATATATACTATAGTATATATATATACATATATATATTATATATTTATATATATATAATATATATATATATATATATGTATATATATATAATATATATATATATATATAATATATATATATGTATATATATACTATAGTATATATATACATATATATATATATATATATATTATATATATATGTATACTATAGTATATATATATATATATATATGTATGTATATATATATACATGTATATATATTATATATATATATATATATATATATTATATATATATATACATATATATATATTATATATATATATATATATATATATATAATATATATATATATATATATATATAATGTGTGTGTGTGACTCGGCCATTACATTTCCCTTTCAGCATACATGACAGTGATATTAACATCTAGAAGCATCAATTTATAGAAAAAATGATGATTATTGGTAAACATTACTTTTATACCCTAGACATTAAAATCAACTTTATATAACATTACCAGAAGATCGAAGTATTGTAATGCAAATGTAGTTATTTATTAGGCCGTAAATCTGAGAAATAAGCGACATTATTAAAATGAATAAATACATTAGAATGTCAGAAGTTCAAAATTATAGCAAATGTTTTTATATTGAACAGTCTTTTTATAGTTTAAATATCGAAAATCTGTTTTAATGTTAATGTTTTTAGAATATTTTATTTTAGTTGCTCATAACTTCTTATCGTTTTATTATTTCCGTATTTCCTTTCCTCACTGGGCTGTTTTTACCTGTTGGAGCTCTTGAGCTTATAGCATCTTGTTTTTCCAACTAGGGTTGTAGCTTGTCTAGTAATAATAATAATAATAGAAATATTAATAATAACAACAACAACAATAACAATAACAATAATGATATTAATAATATTAATAATATTAAAGATAATAATATTAATGATAATATTAATAATAACAATAATAATAATAATAATAATAATAACAACAATAACAATAATAATGATAATGATAATGATAATAATAATAATAATAATAATAATAATAATAATAATAATAATTAAATAATAATAATGATAATAATAATAATAATAATAATGATAATGGTAATAATAATAATGATAATAATTATTATGATAATAATTATGATAATTATTATTATTATGATAATAATAATAATAATAATAATAATAATAATAATAATAATAATAATAATAATAATAATAATATAAACGAGTTCTTCCCAATTCCGGTTAACACCAATCTACGAAAATCACGAAGCAGATGCGAATTTAACATTTAAAACAAAGCGTGATTAAGGACCCAATATAAGACCATTGACAGACCTGTCCATTGCGTAACTGTGTTCCCACTGGAATTCGGAATTTGACCTACACTCCTATTCAGTCTGATTAGCTCTGTCAACCGACGTGGCGATAATTAATTAGATGGTAAGTGAGTTGGTGGCCATATTTTCCCCCGAGCTAATTACGCCAAAGTTCCCCTAAGGACTCGTGTCTGTATTTAAAACAATTAGAGTAATCAGTGACATTATGGAGAAATTGAGTTGGCTTTGACGTTATTCGGGGAAGTAACGGTAGTGTAGTTATTTGAAAGAGGGATTCAAAGTATATTTTAAAGGGAATTACGTAAGTTTGTAGATGTGTATATATATATATATATATGTGTGTGTGTGTGTGTGTGTATATATATCTATATCTATATATATGTGTGTGTATATATATATATATATATAAACACACACCCACTAGATAGAATGATACATACTTACGTGTATATATACATATATGTTTGGAGAGAGAGAGAGAGAGAGAGAGAGAGAGAGAGAGAGAGAGAGAGAGAAGAATATACCACGAATGTTCTCATAAGCTTTATGCTTTATTTTTTTAGGTTTAAAGACATCTTATGCCTTGGTAACAAGGATGCAATCAAACGATGAATCAGCAAATCTTTCTACTGCATCAATGTGACAGTAAAAAAAAAAATTATGTAACTTTCATCTACCATTACTGCTGCTACTGCTACTGCTGCTGCTGTTACTGCTGCTGTTACTTCTACTACTGCAGCTGTAACATTGTCAGTATTATCAGCAGTTAAACATTAAATGTCTTTAAAAATCACGTGTTCATATACCCTATTGAATTTTGTCTCCTTAAGGCAAAGGAAATAAATGAAAATTAAAAACCCGTAATTTTTTCTTTATAGTAATATAGGATATTCAAAGACACACTTTACTCGAGTTTTTAAAAAGGCTAGAAACCCAATTGCCCTAGATGGACGTTTCATCTCCTCCTACGCCTATTAACGCAAAGGGCCTCAGTTAGATTTTCGCCAGTCGTCTCCAGACGGTTACGCAAGTGTATTCACGACCGCTTACTTGTAGTGTGCTAACACTTTCGTGTATTCAGTGTGTAGTCACCTTAGGTGACGCTGAAGGGAGGGAGGGGGTTGGTAGTAAAGGGAGAGGAATAGGAGGGGGGTAGGGTGTGACCAAAGGGCTTGGCGAGCAATTTAAACATCTTACACTGCCTGACGGTCCATGAAATTGCTCCGCGGCCGAGGAATTATAAGTGTGAGATCGTCTGTGACTGTCATGGCTCGGAGAATCTGCAGAGCGTGAACATTGGTGTGGCCTCTGGTTATGTAAACAATGCTTTGGTGCTTGATGCTTGGGGTCTTTAAGCGAAGGGTGGAAGTGTGAACGTCGACCATGTGATTTTAGTACTTATTTTAAGTTGCATGGTATGCTTTAATGATTCGTTCGTTCGTTTTTAAATTGCCTTGCTATATGCAAGACACGGGCTCTTGCGTTGGCAGCCCGTAATGTAATGATTATCATTATTATTATTATTATTACTTGCTAGGCTACAACCTTATTTGGAAAAGCAGGATGCTTAGTCCAGGGGTTCTAACAGGGAAAATAGCCCAGTGAGGAAAGGACACTTAAGGAAAAATAGAATATTTCAAGAGAAACATTAGAATAAATATCTCCTATATAATCTATAAAAACTTAAACAAAACAAGAGGAAGAGAAATAAGATAGAATAGTGCGCCCGAGTTTACCCTCAAAGATATGTTTTGTGTATCGCCATGATCAGCAAAGCTGTACTAGTTAGGGCCACCCATACTAGATTGGTTTGGTATGAGGGATGAGACCATAATCTCCCGCCATCACCAATCCGCAGTTGGCCAGCGTAGTGATGAAATGTGGACAAACCCCAGACATGAATAGAGACATATCTGAGGCCTTTGCCCTGCACTGGACTAAAAACGGCTGCATTCGCTGTATATTTGGAAAAACATTAACCCTTATCAAGCGTTTTATGTACTACTCGCTCCCTAAATAGGAATGATTCACTAGAATTAACCCTATTATATTGTCTCAAGTAATCTGCTTTGACGTCACACTATTGTTGAAATGG
>NC_090734.1:141371325-141373825 GCF_036898095.1 Palaemon carinicauda
TCCAGTCCTGCTTATACTCCTTAAATTCTTTGGTCGCTGCAACCTCATCATCCTTATGAGCTAAGGAATATGGGGGTTTGGAAGACCCTATAGGTCTATATGCTGAGTCATCAGCAGTCATTGCCTGGTCCTCCTTGGTCCTAGCTTGGTTGGAGGGGGCTTGAGCGCTGACCATATGTATATATAGTCAGTCTCTAGGGCATTGTCCTGCTTGATAAGGCATTGTCAAAGTCCCTTGCCCCCTGTCATTCACGAGCGGCCTTTAAACCTTTAAAAAAAGGTGCTTTATATAAGGCATGAATACCGAAGAAGGAAGAAAATAGCAGTCTGATATATTCCTCAACAATATTACTATTCTAAAAATGTTTTATATTAATTGTTTCAATATTTCTCTTCTAGATTATCTATTTCCTTTCCCCCACTCGGATATTTTTCCTTGTTGGGGCCCTTCAGCTTATAGCATCCTGCTTTGCTAACTTATGCTGTAGCTTTAATAATAATAATAATAATAATAATAATAATAATAATAATAATAATAAGATATTGTATTTTACCCTAATAACAATATGTTGTGGTATAGCTAATAATAATAATAATAATAATAATAATAATAATAATAATAGGGTTTGTAGCTCATTACCTACTAATAAACTATCTACCTACCTATCTACGAAGCCACTTCCCGACATCAAAGTAACAATAACAACAACAACAATAATAATAATAATAATAATAATAATAATAATAATAATAATAAAAATAATAATAATAAATGATTCAATATTTTAATAAACTAATCTTTATCAATTCTACAGAGAAAAGTTCCTTCTAAACCTTGGAGTCATTTATCATCGAAGAAATTACTAATTGACTCAAGTGTCAATTTCATGTCAGTTGAAGTAATGAGGACACGAATAAAACAAATTCTGAATTATTCTGACGTCCAATTTGCTACGGTTCTCTCTCTCTCTCTCTCTCTCCTCTCTCTCTCTCTCTCTCTCTTCATATAGTTCTTGAAACTCACTTTCAGAAATTATTTCTAAAGGCTTCGACTCTCTCTCTCTCTCTCTCTCTCTCTCTCTCTCTCTCTCCATATAGTTCTTGAAACTCACTTTCAGAAATTATTTCTAAAGGCTTCAACTCTCTCTCTCTCTCTCTCTCTCTCTCTCTCTCTCTCTTCATATAGTTCTTGAAACTCACTTTCAGAAATTATTTCTAGAAGCTTCGACTCTCTCTCTCTCTCTCTCTCTCTCTCTCTCTCTCTCTCTCCATATAGTTCTTGAAACTCACTTTCAGAAATTATGTCTTAAGGCTTCAACTCTCTCTCTCTCTCTCTCTCTCTCTCTCTCTCTCTCTTTCTCCATGCAGCTGATCATCATAATACCATGCTTATTCTGTCTGTCTCCTATTTTCTGTGTAATCATTAAGAGACAACAGTGTTTGATACTTTTTTTAATGACCGCATCTCAACAATAGTGTGACGTCAAAGCAGATTACTTGAGACAATATAATAGGGTTAATTCTAGTGAATGATTTCTATTTAGGGAGCGAGTAGTACATTAAACGCTTGATAAGGTTTAGTGTTCTTCCAAATATACAGAGAATGCAGCTGTTTCTAGTCCAATGCAGGACAAAGGCCTCAGACATGTCTCTATTCATGTCCAGAGTTTGTCCCCTTTCCACCACTACGCTGGCCAACTGCGGATTGGTGATGGCGGGAGATTATGGTCTCATCGCTCATAGCAAACCAATCTAGTATGGGTGGCCCTAACTAGTACAGCTTTGCTGATCATGGCGATACACAAAACATATATCTTTGAGGGTACACTCGGGCACACTATTCAATCTTATTTCTCTTCCTCTTGTTTTTGTTTAAGTTTTTATAGTTTATATAGGAGATATTTATTTTAATGTTACTCTTGAAATATTCTATTTTTCCTTAAGTGTCCTTTCCTCACTGGAGTAATTTTCCCTGTTGGAACCCCTGGGCTTTTAGCATCCTGCTTTTTTCAAATAAGGTTGTAGCCTAGCAAGTAATAATAATAATAATAATAATAATAATAATAATAATAATAATAATAATAATAATAATCATTACATTACGGGCTGCCAACGCAAGAGCCCGTGTCTTGCATATAGCAAGGCAATCTAAAAACGAACAAACTTATCATTAAAGCATAACATGCAACTTAAAATAAGTACTAAAATCACATGGTCTACGTTCACACTTCCACCCTTCGCTTAAAGACCCAAGCATCAAGCACCAAAGCATTGTTTACATAACCAGAGGCCACACCAATGTTCACGCTCTGCAGATTCTCCGAGCCATGACAGTCACAGACGATCTCACACTTATAATTCCTCGGCCACGGAGCAATTTCATGGACCGTCAGGCAGTGTAAGATGTTTAAATTGCTCGCCAAGCCCTTTGCTCACACCCTACCCCCCATCCTATTCCTCTCCCCTTTACTACCAACCCCCTCCCTCCCTTCAGCGTTAT
>NC_090734.1:141376325-141378825 GCF_036898095.1 Palaemon carinicauda
GATGCTTTCTCCAGCCTCTTCTGCCTCTGAAAAGTTGAATATTATCTTTAAAATAAAGCATATCAGCTGTTCGCGACACCATGGTGTCAGTCATGTTGGTATACGACATTGCGATTGTCGCAATGAGGAGACATGGCACCACCCAAATAAAGGACCACTCACTCCTACATCTTACCTCAACAAAACATTTTTTATTCTATTTGGTAATGACAGCATAAACAAACAATACAGTCGTTTTTAGTCCAATGCAGGGCAAAGGCATCAGACATGTCAAATACGTCTGGGTTTGGCCAGTTTTTCATCATAACGGCGGCCAGGGCGGATTTGTGATGGTGGGAGATTTTCGTCTGATTGCTCACAGCAAACCAACCTAATGTGGGTGGCCCTGAATAGTACTGCTTTGCTGATCATGGCGATACTCAAACCCAGAAAGACGATACCATATACAGGGTAACCCTTAAATAATTACCCAAAAATATATTTTTTCTTAACTAAACCTTTTGAAATAAATAAAGGCACTTTTTCTCCGTCTCACAAATGTTATATATTTTAAAAGATAACTCCAAAAAACATACAACTCTACTGAGCTCCCTAAAGCCAATTCCACGAGCAAAATCGACGTTCCAGAAACGAGACCAGTATTGTAACTGGAACAAAATTCCCGGAAATAAAAGAGGTTATGTTTGTAAGCTGACAGAAAGGATACAGGATCCTTCGGGGCTTCCTAGAGAAAAGACGATTACGTCGGTTGGGAAAAGGAACATAGGAAAGGGCTCGTATTACATCGCATAAAGCTTACGATGGTGAAATCCTTAGCTACCTACGGGACCTCAGTAATGCCTTGCTTTAATGGGGTCTTAGTGGGTTGCCGGTTTGTGATTTTATCAGGAGATATTTGATACCAAAGCCAGGTATCCAGTATTATTATTATTATTATTATTATTATTATTATTACTATTATTATTATTATTATTATTACTTGCTAAGCTACAAGCCTAGTTGATAAAGCAGGATGCTATAAGCCCAGGGGCTCCAACAGGGAACATAGCCCAGTGAAGAAAGGAAAAAATTAAATATTTTAAGAAGAGTAATAACATTAGAATAAATATCTTCTTTATAAATTGAAAAAATAAGAGGAGAAATTAGTGCCCGAGTAGGTCTAGTACAGTAGTTATAGTGACACTGTAAAAAAAAAAAAAAAAAAAAAACCGCAAAAATTTATTCCAGGATTTTTACCGTTTCAAAAACGGATATATTGACGTAAAGGAGAGATATTACGGTCACCAATCCGTAAATGATAATAGCAAAGTAAGGTAAAATTACGGTAGCCCGTATTCATAAAAAATTGCATGGAAAGCATGTGATGATTTAGAAAAATTTACATAGAAAGCATGTCTTGATTTATAGATATTTTGCCTAGAATCGTGTCTTGATTTACAGAAAATTACATAGAAAGCATTTGTTGATATACTGAAATTTGCATAGAAAGCGTGCCTTGAATTAGAGAAATTTGCATAGAAAGCATGTCTTGATTTATAGATATTTGCATAGAAAGCATGTCTTGAATTATTATTATTATTATTATTATTATTATTATTATTATTATTATTATTATTATTATTATTATTATTATATTTTCATAAAAAGCATGTCTTGAATTGAGAGATTTTCATAGAAAGCATTTCTTGTTTTAGGGATATTTGCGTGGAAAGCATGTCTTGATTTACATAAATTTGCATAGAGAGCATGTATTGATTTACAGAAATTCTTATAGAAAGCATGTCTTGATCTAGAGAAATTTGCATAGAAATGATATCTGGATTTATATACATTAGCATAAAAAGCGTGTCTTGAATTAGGGAAATTTTCATAGAAAACATTTCTTGTTCTATGGAAATTTGCGTAGAAAGCATGTCTTGATTTACATAAATTCGCATAGAAAGCATATCTTAATTTAGAAAAATTCACATAGAAAGCATGTCTTGACCTAGAGAAATTTTACACAGAACGCAATAAGCATCTTGATTTACTCTGCTATACACAAGGATAGAATTGCGTAAAATAACCCAGCCACTGAGGGGGGGGGGGGGGGTAAGGCAGCCTCTCAACTTGATGCCGGTCCCAAGCCCGGGTAAATGGGGAGGGTTGGCGGCAGGTAAGGCATCCGACCATTGAAAAATTAGCCAAAACCAATATGACCAGTGGAAATTAGAATTAATGCTAGGGTATATATATGATGGAAGTGTAGGACAGAGGTAGATGGAGAACGCTGGCCAGAAACATCAACTCCACATAATGTGGGAAAAGATGCAGACAAAGAAGAAGAATTGTGTAAAATGAACATTGTCTTGAAATAATTATCTGAGTGATTGATACTTCAACTCGAAATTGATAACGAAAACTAATATCTAGATTTGATTCAGATGCTTCAACGGTTTTAATATAAACGAAGGAACATTTGGAGTGCAATTACATATTATTAGTATCATTAGGTTGTCTT
>NC_090734.1:141383825-141393825 GCF_036898095.1 Palaemon carinicauda
TTCCTCGTTCTTCTCAATTTGCCAATTTTCTTTCTTTTTTAATTCGAATGAATCTTCGATACTAAATTATTTATCTGAAATTTTATTTTTTTAAGACCATCTGGGTTTCATATTTCTGAGACTGTTCACTATCTTTAAGTGTCCTGCCTTGTTCATTCTAGATTACACTTTTCTTTTTCTTTGTCCCTTCTAACTAATCGATACTACCTTATGTATTTAATATTTCAATAATATAAGATTGTTTATTTACATCTTATATTTCTCCTAATTCAAATATCTTTTTCCTTTTTCTCATCGTGAAACCAAATAACTTTGGAAATATCTATTCAATATTTCAGTTTTTTAAGATTGTCTTTATATCCATAACATTTCTTCCCATTCAAATCTCTTTTCCTTCCATCCACCACGTAACACCATCACAAAAACAATATATTCTAAACCCGTACAAACATCGCTTTGTTATATTCTTCGCCTTCGAAAATATTAATTCAGTATTTCAGTCTTTTTAAGATAGTCTGTTTATATCTATCACATTTCTTCCCATTCAAATCTCTCTTCCTTCCATCCACCACGTAACACCATCACAAAAACGATATATTCTAAACACGTACAAACAGATCGCTTTGTTATATTCTTCTCCTTTGAATAAATATATCATGAAATTGAGTAAATCTATCATGATCTCATAAACATATTCAGAAGCAGGTGTCAGCAGCTCTGTTCTCACTTGTGTGAGCGTTTTACTTCCCGCTGAAGATAATCGCTTACTTTGCATTTGGAAAAAATTCAGGTTTTTTTCGTGTGCTGGAAGATAGATCTGTAGTTATGGCGTTACGAAGTGAGCTTTATATTTCAAATATTTTCGACAAAATTATTAATTATTATGATTATTAACTTTTTTTTCAGCAGTAATAAGTACTTCACTAAAACATACGAAATATAGATGGCCAGTTTTCGATGTCTTCTCGTGCTCGCAGATACATACGTATACACAATACGTTTGCACATCATATGTATAAGTATATATATATATATATATATATATATATATATATATATATATATATATATATATATATATATATATATATATATATATATACGTGTATGTATACATTCATATATACAGTATATGTATATAATGTAGGCAATATATATACATATACTATATACATATATATATATATATATATATATATATATATATACATATACATATATATGTGTGTGTGTGTACGCGCGCGTGTGCACGTGCGCGCGTGCATGTATACAGTGTATATTTACAGTATATGTATATATTGTACCAATATATATACATATACTGTGTATATATATATATATATATATATATATATATACATATAGTATAAACAGTACAAATATACTGCATGTGTGTGTTTGTGTATAAACGCATTAATGCATAAATCAGCATCAATCCCTAAAGCCCCGATCAAATCTCGGTACAAAATCGTAAAATAATATAATATAACCTTCAATAACCATTTCAGCATACGACGAAATAATCCCTTTGGTACACACCGGCATAAAATGTTTTATATCTCTCCACCGGAGTGAAAATTATTTCAGTTCTCCCGACTGATGGAAAATAGATAATAGGATTTGGCGTGAACAAAGTGAATAACTGAACATTTATTATCGGGATTTTAGTTACACTTAGCGACAGTGAACCTCCTGTTGACCGGAACGGAAATTATTGTCATAAAAATATCGAAGTGTTGGGGCTCAGATTAAAGCCCTTTTCATATTTAGTGAGTTTTATGTTAATTTGTAAATAAAGGGTAGGAGAGACTCTTTATCTTTAGCTATGGAAAGCAGCTCTTCTAGGAGACGAACACTCCAAAATCAAACCATTGTTCTCTAGTCTTGGCTAGTGCCATAGCCTCTGTCTTATAAGTAAATGGTAGAAAAGATTCTTTAACTAATGGAAAGCAGCTCTTCTAGAAGGACACTCCAAAATCAAACCATTGTTCTCTAGTCTTGGCTAGTGCCATAGCCTCTGTACTCTGTACCATGGTCTTCCACTGTCCTGGGTTAGAGTTCTCTTGCTTGAAGGTACACTCGTGCACATTCCTCTATCTTATTTCTCTTCCTTTTGTAAATTTTTAAACAATTTTATAGTTTATATATGAAAGCTTTATATTAATGTTGTTACTGTTCTTATAATACTTTATCTTAATTGTTCATTACTTATAGTTTATATATTTTCCTATTTCCTTTCCTCACTGGGCTATTTTCCCTGTTGGAGCCCTTGGGCTTATAGCCTCCTGCTTTTCTAACTAGGATTGTAGCTTAGCAAGTAATAATAATAATAATAATAATAATAATAATAATAATAATAATAATAATAATAATAATAATAATAAGGGAGCATTGAGAAAAGAAAGAAATGTAAATGATTTTTAAGTAAAGGAGCATTTAGAAAAAAACCAAAGATGCTCATGAATGGCTGAGGCAAGGGACAGTGACAATGTCCTAGGAGGACAATGCCCTAGAGACTGACTATATATCCATATAGTCAGTGCCAAAGGCCCCTCTCCACCCAAGCTAGGACCAAGGAGGGCCAGACAATGGCTGCGGGTGACTCAACTGGTAGACCTATAGTCTTCCCCAAAACACCCCATTCTTAGCTCTCATGGATGGTGAGGTTGTAGACGCTAAAGGTTTAAGGGTTTAAAGACCGCTCATGAATGGCAAAGGAAAGGGACAGCGATATTGCCCTAGCTAGCTGGACAATGTCCTTGAGACTGACCATATATAAATATGATCAGAGCCCCAGCATCCTCTCCACCCAAGCTAGGACGAAGAAGGGCCAGCCAATGGCTGCTGATGACACGGCACATAACGTAAAGACTCCTTAGCTTACAAGGATGGTGAGGTTGTAGCGACCAAAGGAACAAACGAGTTTTAGCAGGACTCGAACCACCGACGATCACCAGGCAAGGACGTTACCAATAAGGCCACGACAACCATGAAAGAAACTATCGAGTTTAAGCGGGACTATCTCCCGTCCAACAGACCGCTAGGCAGGGACCTTTCCAATAGGAAAAAGAATGAAAAAAGGGGTAAGATTCATTAGGAAAATTATCATAGCATTAGAGATCACATCGGTGAGTTAGAAGAGGAAAGTTTTAGAATTTCCTTCGGGAAAAAGAATGTCCTCCAGTTCAAATAACCTAACTTGGCCTTGACCGCGTAATGAAACGAATTAACCACACTTACTGTATATTTGAGGTTTAGGTAACATTAGAAATAATTTCTTCGTTTCGTCACGTTTGTTATAAGAGTTTACAATGATATAAATATTAATTCACTATCAAATACAATTTTGCATCTGCAAAATATATTGCTGAATTTGATTAAAAATTACTCGATTATCATAATATACAAGTGTACGCGACACGTTAAAAATGATGGTTAAATATCTAGATAGATAAGCGCACACACAGATTCAACGCTTCCCCTCCCCCCCCCCCCCCTCTCTCTCTTCCTCTCGCGGTATACCTTCTCACCAGGGTATGACAACTCTCTCTCCCACCTACTCGAGAGACGGTGAGAGACCGAGCTCTGGCGTAGCTATTGACGCAAAAGGCCTCGATATATATTATATATATATATATATATATATATATATATATATATATATATATATATATATATATATATATATATATATATATATATATATATATATATATACTGTATAACCAGACACTTACTCTTTGTTATATAAGGGAGATAACTAGCATTATTAAAGCAAATAATTTACATGAACGGAACCAAAATATATTCTAGCTTATTTTTGAATGATGAAATACACTTCTGTATATTCAAAGAACACCGGAGGAGATTTTAATCTAATCACCAGGATCAAACTGTTCAAACTGTTTGATGTTGGCACTGTAACTAATCAAAATAATTAGGTTTAATTCTTGCGTATTCCTCAAAGCAGGAAAATGTTCGCTTAACCTTTCACGACAGATAAATTATAAGATTACTAGAAAGGTTAGAACGTCATTGTTAAAGGAAATGTATTTCAATGAGCAATTGTAGTTCCGCTTTGAATTACAGGTGTCCAAATCAAACATTCGACTTACAATCATTCGACTTACAAGCACTCGACTTACAAACTGTCGACTTACAAACATTCGACTTAAAAGCATTTGACTTACAAACATTCGACTTAAAAGCATTTGACTTACAAACATTCGACTTAAAAGCATTTGACTTACAAGCATTCGACTTACAAGCACTCGACTTACAAAACTGTCGACTTACAAGCATTTGACTTACAAACATTCGACTTAAAAGCATTTGACTTACAAACATTCGACTTAAAAGCATTTGACTTACAAGCATTCGACTTACAAACTGTCGACTTACAAACTGTCGACTTAAAAGCATTTGACTTAAAAGCATTCGACTTACAAGCACTCGACTTACAAACATTCGACTTAAAAGGATTTGACTTACAAACATTCGACTTAAAAGCATTTGACTTACAAACATTCGACTTAAAAGCATTTGACTTACAAGCATTCGACTTACAAGCACTCGACTTACAAACTGTCGACTTACAAACTGTCGACTTAAAAGCATTTGACTTACAAACATTCGACTTAAAAGCATTTGACTTACAAACACTCGACTTACAAGCATTCGATTTACAAACATTTGACTTACAAACATTCGGAGATACGAACACAATTCCAATTGAAAATAAAGATAAGATGAAGAAATGCAGTAAGAAAACAATATTATATCATTCAATACAGTAAGCAAAACGACATTTGTAATAACCTGATATATAATTTACATCAAATCTGACTATTTACTGACTTTTGAAGCTGGAAATCATAGGCATGGGGTTCAGGATAGGCCTACCTTAGGCTGAAATTTAACAAAATTCGGCTTACAAAGAGAATCTTGGAACTTATTAAGTTTGTAAGCTGGCGACCTTCTACCTCATTACCTCACAGAGAAAGAGGTGGATGTTACCTCAGCGAGGCCCTCTGTTTCTTTACTTTTATTATTATTGTTATAATTATTATTATTATTATTATTATTATTATTATTAGACCCACGGTGATTGACTAAAATTCGGTACAGTTGGACACAAGAGCCCCTTCTACACCTTTCTCCAAAGAAGTCCACTCAGTCACACCCTTACTTTGCAACGAGTAACCAAACAGATAGCGTAGAAGAGATAACATTGGTGGTGGGCGGGGCTAAACACGGGAACTCGCCACGCAATAAGGATGTAGCTGGGTGCACTTTCGCTGAGCGAGGTGTACCAGGAATTAGTGTGTCCAACTGTACCTAATTTTGCTTTTGTCAACAGAGAATTAATGGATTTTAGAAACCGAGCTCTTTCATCCCTCATTGTCTGGTTCGAGATTCGAACGCGGGTCACTCAGTGCTGGAGAGAGAGAGAGAGAGTGAGAGAGAGAGAGAATTTACCCTTTCCAATCACTATAACCTGTTAACAAACACAAGTTAAAGGAAATCTATTTCATTTGATTCCTGATATATTTACATTTAATTTCACTATTTTTTTACAAGAATGGGCGAGAACTACGATGTTAAATGAAATGTATTGCGAATTAAATACGTTCAGAGAAGTCAATTCTATTACTAATTATATATTGGAAATGAGTTAGCACTGGCTTACACACTTTATCCAAGTAATTCTGGTGTTAAAGATTAATTTTAATCTTTATCTTACTATCTAAAATGTGTGAGCAAGCCCTACACATTTTATCTAAGTAATTCTGGTGTTAAAGATTAATTTTAATTTTTATCTAACTTTTGAAAATGTGCGAGTATTTCCCTACACATTTTATCCAAATAATTCTAGTGTTGAAGATAAATTTAATTTTTATCATACTCCTGAAAATGTGTGAGCATTGCCCTACACATTTCATCCAAGTAATTCTGGTGTTGAAGATGAATTCTAATTTTTATCTTACTCTTGAAAATGTGTGAGCATTGCCCTACACATTTTATTCAAGTAATTCTAGTGTTGGAGATGAATTTTAATTTTTATTTTATTCTCACATTGATATATATAAATATAATTATTGATATATCTTATTCCAGATGCTCTTACTTTCTGCTATCATCGGCGCTTCTTCCCTGAACGAAAAACGCGAGGCGTTCTCACATCCAGCATTTCTAACTTCGCATGAGCTTCATGGTTTCCCTTCTGATCACGGAAGACCTTTCTTTGACAGACCAGGCATCAATCCAATTGTACCATATCCAACGGACATCATTAAACGATACCATATAGAACCACCCTTCCCCCATGGGTATGGAATCTATGGACAAAATGTCTTGCACCTAGATGATAACTTCCAGAGATTTTACCACGAAAATCAACACGTTCCACGTGCCTTTCGTCATCCAATAAGGCCATTTCACGGAGATGTACAAGATCTTAAACGTTTTCACAATTCCATACATCCATTAGCCCGAAATCAAATATATCCATCGCCTCCAAAACGCTTCTTAGATATTCTACACTTTCATCAAAAGGAATTTGCTGGAAAATACTCAAGCCCTAGTGATCAAGGCTATTTATCACACACGTTAAGAAATTTTAATGATCTTTTAGAGCCAATAAAGCAGATTTATAACAACCCTAAGGTTAAAGAGAGGATACCTCCATCGCAGGTTTTGATTTATGATAAACCTTTTCATAGGCTGTACCCTATACTTGGTCATCATCATCGTCATTCGGGTTTTACAGAGAACGAGTATCTTCTAGACCCGATAAGTGAGCTTACACATCCCATAGACCACAGTCCGGATTTGAGTTATCATAGTCCCAGGCTTCCTCATGGTCTAGACACTCTTCCAATTGAAGATCGGGAAATCGACAGCGATAATACATTTCTAGGTGATATAATCAAACCATACGCGCAGAGTGAATACGCAGCAATTGCGGTGCACCCTAGTGGAGGGACATCGTTTGTGAAAGACCGGAGGATAGGTAAGAGAGAAGCTAAGCTCATTCCTGAATCAGAACCCTTTGCTGAGAAAACTTTGTCAGCCAAAGAAAATTTGACAGCCGAGTTTCTGCCTGCAGAACATAGAAGCTTGGATGATGGTTCTTTTGACTTACCTGGAACTACCCCATTCGATAATCAGTTTGGAGGATTAAGTGACAATGGGCCTGTAGTGAAGTCAGAAATTCCTGTGGTACCACAAAATAACTTCAAAGAAAAATTGCCAGACTCAAAAAATATGGATGACCTTGGGAGGACAGTTCATGGCATTAACCAGGAACAACATCAAGGAGGTCAAACAGGGCCAACTTCAAATCATCAAACAGGTCAAATGATTCAGGACAAAAATATTAAGAGCAGTATCATGCAAGGTGCTGAAATTGGAACAGCTACTCTATCAGTTCCTCATAATTCAATTTCTTCAATGATCCCTGTAGTACGACCAGGCCTTAAACATCTGACTAGCAATGCTGCTCCAGATGTTCACACACTAGATTCTAAAAGATCAGCAAGTAAACACCACAGAGATCCTATTCTAAATTCAAGCTACGCATCTGTTCCAGCAGATGATCCTAGAGGTCGCAATCTTGACTCAAGCTATGCATCTGTTCCAACAGAAGATCTGGTGTTCAATCCTCAATTTGATCATGGACAAGACTCTGGAGGCATTGTTACTCTTAATTCAACATATGCATCTGTTCCAACAGAGCATCCAGATGACATTAATAGGAAGTCTTATATATCAGGTCAGGATAAAGATTCTGTATCTGAACAAATGAACCAGGTGAACTATAACAATGTAAAGAAAAGCTATAGATATGATATTACTCACAGCATAATTGCTACCATCCCAGAAGTACAGGTGAAAAGTCGTATAGAGCTTCCAGAAATTGACCATATCTCAAGCTTTATACCAAGTAATGATGTTATACTCAGTCAAAGACCATTGTTAAAGCCTTCTGTTACGCATCAGAATGTCTATGAACCACGAATGATTCCTCTGGAAGAAGAGTTAGGAATACATCAATCACTCCTACGAGCCGACTATGGCATAGACCCAACTTCAAGCCATGTTGGAAACTATGGAATAGGACCAGTCCACACTGTTCGTAAAAATTCCAGCCTTGACACAACAGCTATTCCTTTATTACAAGATCGTGCAATACAAACAATCCCATATCAGAAAGTTAGCCATGATACACCAGATTACTCCCTTCGAGGAAAAACTCCCAGTAAAACGAATACATTTAACCATAACACGAATGCTTTGCAAAGGGAAAAACCAAAAGAAAGACCTAACGCAGCTTACCACGTAACAAAACCTAACAAAATACATAGGAATAGTTTCCCTACCCCTCCAGCATTCCATAGTTCCTTTCCACTCAATTCTGGTCTTTCATTGCCTTACAGCATTAAACCTAGACTGGGATACAGCACTAACCGAATAATACCTAGAGTACAGTTGCTTGTTCATGATGGTAAAACTGGCAACTTGAATTCACCCTTCAACATCAGAAATCCAATCATAAGGAAGGCTCCACATAGAACTGGTCTTCGTATCCGTACTAAAGGGCTCACCCAGGATTATAAAACACCAGCTCTTAGAACTAAGCCCAAGCCTCGCTTTGGCAGACGTCGCCATCAGCGTACAAGAATACATAGGCAGCAATTTAGGCCTAGAGCAAGAGCAATACCAAAAAGACCTCAGACGAAAAGTAGGGTTGCATTAATCAACCGAGAAGAGTTACTGCCCATTCTACAGAGGCCCTCTTATACGGGAAGGATATATAATCCTTACCTTTACTATGGATTATATTAGCTTTAACTTGGATGTCCCCTTACGAAAGCAGAAAAACAATGATCTCACCTGGAAAGAGTTGGATACAGAAAGTGGTTTCAACTAAATGCATTATGGAAGACAAACCTTTGCAATTCACATAGTTTGGAAATGACACTAGAAAATTATTTAACTTCAAGATTTCACTTAAATACAGTGCTAATGTGTTCGATATAAAATCACATGATTGGTCATAACTAGGTTTCATAATTCCATAAAGCATGGTTAGGTTTACGAGTCAGATGCCATTTTCTCAGTGAAGGTTTTCCTGCGGATCCAGGGTTATGATGATGCTCATACTTCGAAGTTAATGTTGCTACAACTATTTATACAACCACCATTTTTTTTATTTCATTGCTATATTCTTTCATCATTTTTAATGGATGGGAAGTATTCACAGTCAATGGCAGTTCAGCTCAGTCTTTAACTGTGTTGAGGATTCTGAATTGTAACCCCTGGTGGGTGGTGAACATCGTTAGCTTCCACCAATCAGAATAGACTTGTGATATCGGCTGTGGAAATTTACCGTCAGTAAAAAAGAAAGATAAACACACTGATAATAATAGTATTCTCATATACCCACACTTAATTTAAATCTATGTATTTCATGAACACTCTTGTTAAAATTAAGTATATTTAGTAACTTCGTAAAGATTGTAAATATAATAAAATTCCGATTTTTGTAAATCTGCAAACATTTCATATCCTGTTTCACAAGAGATGATAGAAAAAATTATTGCAATTCACTATCTGTATTGACACATTATACTATAACAATTGTAAAAATTAAATCTAAATCCAATATACAATCACCAATGTATATTCACGTATACCGGATGCTATTATAGGAAAGCATAAATCGAGAGATAAATGCATGTCCAAGATTTTCTTTTGATGTACAAAATAATGAGCATGTTATAAACATATAATGGGTTCCGCAAAGAAATCTGCATTTTACTTTAATTGGAAAATGGTGAAGGGGCCAAGCACCGTGACCTTGACCTTTGACTTAGACCTTCCGAAATTTAATAATTTCCAGCTTTTGATATAACAATTAATCCCTGCTAGTTTCATTGCTCTACGAAGCTGTTCACATACAAACACACACACACACAAACAGGGATGAAATCATAAC
>NC_090734.1:141411325-141413825 GCF_036898095.1 Palaemon carinicauda
AGAGAGAGAGAGCAGCTAAATGATAAGACCACCTAAAGGAATAAGATAACTAATGAGAGAGGAGAATTAAAGGTTAAAAAAACAAACAAGGGATAACTAAGGACAGAGAGAGAGAGAGAGAGAGAGAGAGAGAGAGAGAGGTGAAGGTTAAAGAGCAAGCACGAGACAACTAAGGAGAAGGGGAGAGAGAGAGAGAGAGAGAGAGAGAGAGGGTGAAGGTGAATGAAGGAAAGGGATATATATCTAAGGGAAGAGAGAGAGAGAGAGAGAGAGAGAGAGAGAGAGAGAAAATATATTGCAATCTCTTCTCATAAACAACCTATGAATACTGTCCATAGATCTCTTCTCGTCTACATCAAATGAATAACAATGATTCATTGTCTCGAAATTAGTCTGTTAATGCCAATAGATGGCGTTTGTGGTCAATTCCAGAAATGTATATAAGTAAATGGCTTTGAAAGAAGAGAAAATAAGATGAAATCTTATTGTTATTTCCCATTCGGAAATTAAATTAAGGTTTTATTGATTTTGTTAGAGAGGGAAAATCCGTTTTATAATTTTATATCAGTTCTTTCTTCATTATTTCATCTGGTGAGATAAAAAATACGATGGAGTTCCAGGTATTACAGTCAAGTGGATGACGGGTAAAAAGAGCCACAGAATCTCTCTCTCTCTCTCTCTCTCTCTCTCTCTCTCTCTCTCAAAAATAATTCGTATTGGAGCGCTCTCTCTCTCTCTCTCTCTCTCTCTCTCTCTCTCTCTCTCTCAAAAATAATTCGTATTGGAGCTCTCTCTCTCTCTCTCTCTCTCTCTCTCTCTCTTTGTAAAAACTAGAATAAAAGCACAGACTAAGTTCAATAAACAAAGCAGAGAACAGCAAGTACATCCAGCACATACAAACATGCATACATACATATTTCTCTGTATGCAAGACAGCTCGAAAACAACAAGACAAAAGAATGCAGTTTGTCCAATGAATACTTTGTTATTTTCGTCAAGCAAACACACATTAAAAAGAACATTCCATAACAAAATTCCATTGTGCAAAAAGTGAACAAAGGAATTGTTATCCGTGTTGTGATCGCTTCAATGTTTTGTCAGTGGGTCCTGTTATCAATATAAAAATTCAGTGAGGCGGAAATTATTATATTTGCTGATGCTAAATGTAATAATATTGGTTCAATAACAGCATACAGGCTGCAGGCGTTCTTCAGTATTACTGTATTATTTCGATATCAAAATATCATAAATAAAGATGAATCATCTTAAAGAAGAAGTTATTAAAAGGCTAAAATGTTCTACGCATTCCAATGAGTTTTGGGACCCAGTTCATGAGTTTTGTGACGCAATTGATGAGTATTGGGACGCAGTTCATGAGTTTTGTGAGGCAGTTTCCGAGTTTGGGGACGCAGTTCTGGAGTTTTGTGACGCAGTTTCAGAGTTTTGGGACGCTGTTCATGATTTTAATGACGCAGTTTCCGAGTTTTGGGACGCAGTTCATGAGTTTTGTGACGCAGTTCGTGAGTTTTGTGACGCAGTTTCCGAGTTTTGGGACGCAGTTCATGAGTTTTGTGACGCAGTTCTCGAGTTTTGGGATGCAGTTCATGAGTTTTATGACGCAGTTTCCGAGTTTAGGGACGCAGTTCATGAGTTTTGTGACGCAGTTCCTGAGTTTTGGGACGCAGTTCATGAGATTTGTGACGCAGTTCCCGAGTTTTGGGACACATTTCAAGAGTTTTATGATGCAGTTCCCGAGTTTTGTGACGCAGTTCAAGAGTTTTGGGACGCAGTTCATGAGTTTTGTGACGCAGTTCCTGAGTTTTGGGACGCAGTTCATGAGTTTTGTGACGCATTTCCCGAGTTTTGGGACACAGTTCCTGAGTTTTGGGACGCAGTTCATGAGTTTTGTGACGCAGTTTCCGAGTTTTGCGATGCAGTTCGTGAGTTTTGTGACGCAGTTTCCGAGTTTGGGGACGCAGTTTTAGAGTTTGGGGACGCAGTTTTAGAGTTTTGTGACGGAGTTTCCGAGTTTTGGGACGCTGTTCATGAGTTCTGTGACGCAGTTTCCGAGTTTTGGGACGCAGTTCATGAGTTTTGTGACGCAGTTTCTGAGTTTTGAGACGCAGTTCAAGAGTTTTGTGACGCAGTTTCTGAGTTTTGAGACGCAGTTCAAGAGTTTTGTGACGCAGTTTCCGACAAATTTAAAGCCTCAATTACACTCTTCCTTCGTTTTATCTAAATTGGTTCACTCTTATTCATTATCGTTGTTATATCTTTTATCAAGGATCTGATATCAGACACGGAAAGAATAGATAAAATTGTTTTGTACACATTGGATTCATTTCAACTGTTGGCGTTACGATTATTAATTTTAACTGTTCTTTATTGCTCTCAATGGACTGCAAACGTGCAATTAAGAAAAAGGAAGAGAAAAAGAAATTATATAAATTCAAAGGAATTAGTTGGCTTAAAATGCCTATACGGACTTATTTTGTAGCTA
>NC_090734.1:141418825-141421325 GCF_036898095.1 Palaemon carinicauda
TATATTTTGATGATTGATTTAACGCTGTTCAACACTAAGTAATTATATTTTGATGATTGATTTAACGCTTTTTTACACTAAATAATTATATTTTGATGATTGGTTTAACGCTGTTTCACACTAAAAAATTATATTTTGACGATTAATTTAACGCTGTTTTACACTAAATAATTATATTTTGATGATTGATTTAACGCTGTTTTACACTAAATAATTATATTTTGATGATTGGTTTAACGCTGTTTCACACTAAAAAATTATATTTTGACGATTAATTTAACGCTGTTTTACACTAAATAATTATATTTTGATGATTGATTTAACGCTGTTTTACACTAAATAATTATATTTTGATGATTGGTTTAACGCTGTTTCACACTAAAAAATTATATTTTGACGATTAATTTAACGCTGTTTTACACTAAATAATTATATTTTGATGATTTATTTAACGCTGTTTGACACAAAGTAAGTAATTATATTTTGATGATTGATTTAACGCTGTTTTACACTAAGTAATTATATTTTGATGATTGATTTAAGGCTGTTTACACAAGTAGGTAATTATATTTTGATGATTGATTTAACGCTGTTTTACACTAAGTAAGTAATTATATTTTGATGATTGATTTAAGGCTGTTTACACAAGTAGGTAATTATATTTTGATGATTGATTTAATGCTGTTTTACACTAAGTAATTATATTTTGATGATTGATTTAACGATGTTTTACACTAAGTAATTATATTTGGTGATTGATTTAACGATGTTTTACACTAAGTAATTATATTTTGATGATTGATTTAACGATGTTTTACACTAAGTAATTATATTTTGATGATTGATTTAACGATGTTTTACACTAAGTAATTATATTTGGTGATTGATTTAACGATGTTTTACACTAAGTAATTATATTTTGATGATTGATTTAACGATGTTTTACACTAAGTAATTATATTTTGATGATTGATTTATCAGAAACCAACTAACGTCATAATTGCTAGGATAATTGACGCCGTTTGTGTCAATGATAAGTGTGCCAAAGTAAAGGGCATCAGGAAAACTGTCACTCATACATGGAATTGTTGTTTACCTCCACCGCCGTAGTTGGAAGATTATGTTTTACCCCCTGTTTGTGTGTGTTTGTTTGTTTGTTTGTGTATGTTTTGTTTGTTTGTGTGTGTTTGCTTGTGAACAGCTTCCTGGCCAAAATTTTAATTGTAGAGGAATGAAACTAGCATGGATTAACTGTTGTGTTAAAAACTAGAAATTATCAAATATTGGAATGTCAAGGTTAAAGATCAAGGTCATGGTTAAGGAAAATTTCCAATTCACGTAATCCGCCATAAGTTTGGACATCTTTGTCACAGAAACTTCTAACTTGGTTCATATTTTAGTGTATAAAAATCCACGCCAATTAATACATGTTAAGGTCGAAGGTCAAGGTCAATGTCGAGCAAAAGGTCGATAAATAAGCTGCCGCGGCGGAGGTCTGCGCTCTACTGAGTGCCCTCTAGTATCTAATAAATTAATCATATTATATACTAATAGTGTGATGATAAGTGTTGAATGAAGTTTAGAAATTGTAAGTGGATAATTAGAACCGTATAAAAAGGTTTTGATTTAGAAGCTAATCTGCATGATGTTTGATAATGGAGGAGCTTTAAACTTCAAATTAGTAAAAGCCTCATTATCAAGACTTTATTGTTAAATAACCTGAGGCAAATCTGATAAAATACATTCACCGATAGAAATGCCATGATGAAAAACGGAAAAATTGATGTATTGTGCAGAGAGAAGTCTAATATTTTTAAATCAGAATCACTAAAACATATTGCCACAGACAGACAGGTACTAAACTCGACTATCCTAAGCAAACCAAGAGAATAAGACGCATTTGCAGAAATGCGAACAGACAAAAGCATCATCGAAACAAAGGGAGATATGTCACTTTTCCACTGGTATTAATCCAGTTGGCTCTCCGCATTAAAAACCTTCGAAATTCCAATTTCAATTCCTCATCGCAAGAAATTCTGTCTTCTTTTCTTCTTCTTGTCTTGCCGACTGAAGACGATTGGACAACGTGTGAGAGATCTCGCATTACTCTCTCTCTCTCTCTCTCTCTCTCTCTCTCTCTCTCTCTCTCTCTCTCTCTCTCTCTCTCTCTCTCTCTCTCTCTTGTCTTCTTTAACAAAGCAACTCGAGCATTGCATTGCTTGATTGTGAGTTGCCTCCTTTTATCAATTCGTGGCGGATTCTGGTCCTCTTTATATTTTGGTGTGGGGGGGGGGGAGGGGCGAGGATTGTGATACGGGTAAAATAGGACAAAGATACCTTTTTTGCTTGTTTCATTTTCCACCTTTCTTTCCTGCCATTTGCCCTTTTTTCTTGTTTCATTTTCCACCTTTCTTTCCTGCCATTTGCCCTTTTTTCTTGTTTCATTTTCCACCTTTCTTTCCTGCCATTTGCCCTTTTTTCTTGTTTCATTTTCCACCTT
>NC_090734.1:141426325-141428825 GCF_036898095.1 Palaemon carinicauda
TGGAGGTTGCTACCGACCGGATATCATGAGCATGGGGAAATGATTCCGGGTTAGCTTACTTAATAAAGTACAGGGTCTGTTGCCTGATGCCTTGGATGGAAATAGTGCCTCCTTGTTCTCTGAGAAACAGGGGGCCACACAAGCGGGTGGCGGTTCTAGCTAAAAAGGCCCTGAGTGTGGTGACTGGACAGAGTAGTATCTTGGGTAGAGGGATAATCTTCCAAGGGGACCACCTATCTTGCGGGTTCTCGTTTTTAGCTAGAAAAGCTCTGTCTGGAGAAAGTAGTACTTTGCCTGACGGGAGGAAATCTATATTTTCAGGATTACGTGAGAGAGCTGCTAATTCTGAGATTCTAGCACCTGAGGCCAAGGCCGTTAGGAATAAGGTCTTCCTAAGAAGAGTGATGTAGGAGCAGGATTCGTTATTCGTGTCCGAAGCTAGCTTTAGTACGTCTTTCAGAGACCAAGAGACCTTTTGTGGGCGAACCGAAGGCCTGAGCCTAATGCATGTCTTCGGAATAGATGAGAAATAGGAATCTGCCTGGTCAATATTGAAACCCACGAGGAAGATCTTTTTCAGAGCTGACTTAATCGTAGTTATAGTGCTAGCTGCTAGGCCCTTGTCAAATAGGGACTTAAAGAATGATATGGCCATATTAGAAGTCATGCGAGAATGTTCTGACTTCTTTAGGAAATCTGCTAATTTCTTAACAGCTGAATCGTGCTGTCTAATGGTAGAGTCCCTTTTGTCTGATTCTATAAAGAGGACATTTTCCGGGTAAATGTTCTCGTCCCTGTGAGCTGCAAACTTCATGAAATCCACAAAGTTAGGGTTGTGGCTATCCTTGAGGAATCTGACACAGTCTGAGTTTGGACTAATTGGGTAAGCTTGGGGAATGGGATCCGGAAGGGACGGAGTTTCAACTCGAGGAGGAGTGGAAACCAACTGCTCTTTGGCCAGTGCGGTGCTACTAACACCCCTGCCCCTTGTGAGGAGCGTAACTTGTGTAAGATTTTCATTAGAAGATTCACCGGAGGGAAAAGGTAAATCTTCGTCCAACGGTTCCAATCCAAGGTTAATGCGTCCATAGCATATGCCTGAAGGTCCAGGTTTGGGGTCACATAACAAGGAAGTTTGTGGTTCAGTTGTGTTGCGAATAGATCTACCTGGAGACCGGGAACCAGCCTGGAAATCCACCGGAAAGAATTCATGTCCAGAGACCATTCTGACTCCAGTGGTTTCGTCCTGGATAGTGAGTCTGCTACCACGTTCTGGATTCCTGCCAGGAACCAGTTCTTGTCTACTGCCAAGACGAAAATCGTGACCAGGACTTGATTGAGGTTGGGAGATTTTGATCCACTTCTGTTTATTCAGTACACCACTGTCGTGCTGTCTGAAACTATCCTGATATGAGTGGACCGTGGCGGGGAGAGCCGCTTTAGGATCAGGAATACTGCCATGGCTTCTAGTACATTGATGTGGAAGTGTCCCATGGCGGGGGACCAGGAGCCCTGAAACATCTGTTGGTTGTAATATCCCCCCCAACCACTCAGAGACACGTCTGTATGAATCGTCACTTGTGGAGGAGGGAATTGCAGAGGAACCGATTTGGAAAGGTTCTCCGGTTTGGACCATGGCCGGAATCTCTTTTTCAGATTGAGGGGATCGATGAGATCTTGTCTCGTAAATGTATTGTAGCTCTCTTTCACCAAACTCGGTTGATGTCTTTGAGTTCGGCTTTCAATAAGAGGTCTGTCACTGACCCAAATTGAAGTAAGCCGAGGATTCTTTCCAAGGCTCTTCTGGACACCTGTTTGTGTTTGAGGAAGTTCTTTGTCTTGGACGCTATCTCTCTGACCTTCTTGGAAGGAAGAGAGAGCCTGTGACTTGTGAGGTCCCATTGGATGCCTAACCATTCGAAGTTGCTTGCCGGTTGCAAGCGAGACTTTTGTAAGTTGACCTTGAAACCCAACCTGCTGAGGAATTGGATCACTTTGGCTGTAGCTTTGTTGCATTCGGGATCGACTGTGCCCAGATTAGCCAACCGTCTAGATAGGCAACCACTTTGATGCCTTGGTTCCTGAGTTGTTCGAGCACTGTCTCCCCCCAGTTTTGTAAATATCCTGGGGGCTATGCTGAGACCGAGGGGCCTGACTTTGAATGCGAAGGCCTTCTTGCCTAGGCGGAATCCAAGGTAGGGGGAGAAGTTCGTGCTACTGGGACGTATTCTGTAAGATCGATAGAGGTGGTGACGGCCCCACGGGGAAGTAAGGTCCGCACCTGAGAGACATTCAGCATACGGAACTTGTCGCAAAGAATGTAAGAATTCAGTTTCGACAAGTCCAGGACTACTCTCAGCGCCGACGAATTCTCTTGGGAACTGGAACAGGCGCCCTTGAAATTTTAGTGACCGTACCCTCTTTATGGCCTTCTTCTTGAGTAATTCTTTGGTGTATTCCTCCAAGATTGGAGTCGGTTTCTGGAAGAAGATCACTGCTG
>NC_090734.1:141433825-141438825 GCF_036898095.1 Palaemon carinicauda
TCCCTGACTGGTGAACAACAGATTGGGGTTCATGTCCCACTCAAATTCATTAATTTCTTTGGTCGCTGCAATCTAACCATCCTTGTGAGCTAATGATTTGGGGGGCCTGTAGGTCTACCTGCTGAGTCATCAGCAGCCATTGCCTGGTCCTCCCGGGTCCTAGCTTGTATGGAGAGGGAGCTTGGTCGCTGATCATATGTAATATGGTTAGTCTCTAGGGCATTGTCCTGCTTGCTAGGGTAATGTCACTGCCCCTTGCCTAAGCCATTCAAGAGAGCTCTTTAAACCTTTAAATCACAGAGATACACCCGCCGATTTTGCTATCTACCACCCCTCTCTGAAATTTTGGAATTGGTTTATTATTTTGTTAATGAGACCCCAATTAACACTACTTTACAATTAACCGGGAAATCACCTAATACTGTCACTTATTGATTTATTGTGTCTGGAAGTGTGTAGTGTGGTGGTTTCAATTGGAAAGTTCTGAGAAAAGGCGAAGATGTATTTCATGCTTTCTTGAATGATGTAAGATATGTTTACAAGCAGTAGTAGAATAAATTTTTGATTGAATATTTTTCATAGATTATTTTCTTTCAGTTTTGTAATATTTGATTTTTCATTTGAATAACTTGTAACATTGTTGTATGATGAGCTTTGAATAATTTGTAAAAAAAAAAGTTTCCCTACAAACTGCTTATAATTATGCACCCATGTTGTCCAGCCAATAAATTTTATTAAACTATAATTAAAGTCCAATGAGGGTAACATACTGGTGGTAAGTAATCTGTTTGATAATCCTCATCAAACAGGAGGATTAACATTGACGGTAGATAACATACTTTGTGGTAGATACCATACTAAAGTAGAAATTCGACGGTAAATAGCATACTATAATAGCACCCCCCAATGTATTTATTTCTAATGATGGTTTTAGTTTCCACAATGATGTAATATATAAAACTCAGCAACACAATCTGTAATTCTAATGTTACTGCTAACAATAGGAGCAAAAGTAGCGCTAATATTAGTAAATTCATATAAGCTATGTACAATATTTAAAGGGACTGGTAAATTTGCTATTACATTTAAGGAATCGTCTTTTCTTAATGTAATCTCATTCCCTTCATAAACGAATGTCAGCTCACATTTGTTCTACTCAATATATCTGTTCATATATAAAATAACTGTAAAACGTGCATTTTTTTTTTTTTTTGTTACTCAGATTATTTATATAAGATACTTGTCTTATTTTGTAAAAAAAAAAAAAAAAAAAAAAAAAAAAAAAAAAAAAAAAATTACCATCACGTCTAGAGTTTTAACAAGCGAATTGTTATTTCTCCACTAAAAAGAATTGTTTTTTCTTTATTTCCATAAAATATCCGTAAAACGTGCAGTTTTTTTTTTTACAAATTATTTATATAAGGTACTTTTCTTATTTCACATAAAACTTGGGATGACATCTGGAATTTTTACAAGCGAATCAATATTTCTCCAAAAATAAGAATTCCATTTTCTTTTAATTTCGGTAAAATCACGGTAAAACGTGTTTTTTTTTCTTTTTACAAAGATTATTTATACAAAATACTTTTCTTATTTAAAAAAAAACTTGGGATCACATCTGGAATTTTTACAAGCGAATCGTTATTGCTCTAATATTAAGAATTCTATTTTCTTTTTAATTTCGGTAAAATCACGGTAAAACGTGTTTTTTTTTCTTTTTACAAAGATTATTTATATAAAATACTTTTCTTATTTAAAAAAAAACTTGGGATCACATCAGGAATTTTTACAAGCGAATCGTTATTTCTCCAATAATAAGAATTCTATTTTTTTTAATTTCCATAAAATCACGGTAAAACGTCTTTTTTTTTTCCCAAAGATTAATTATATGAAATACTTTTCTCATTTTACAAAAAAACTTGGGATCACATCGGGAATCTTTAAAAGCGAATCATTATTTCTCCAATAATAACAATTCTATCTTTTTTCTTCATTTCCAAGGATACTAGCTTGTATTATATTTCCTAAAACATGTTTATTCCGCGCCTTTGTAATAACAGCAGCAAAACCAATTTAGAAATTAGTTTTAATTTCAAACTAGACTGATAACAAGTCTGGTCAAAGCTCAACTCTGATAACCATGAGTTGGGAATTTTTAAACTAATACTAATTAAAACAATTAGAGTATAACAAGATAATATCCTTCAGAGAATTCTGGTAAGTATAAATTAAGAATGTCTGCAAGTTACTCTGATTTCTCTCGCTTGCTGTGAATTAAGCTGAATAATTCAAAAGTTATTTACAATATACATTTATGGATGTGTTCGCACACTATAAATAAATAAATATATATATATATATATATATATATATATATATATATATATATATATATATATATATATATATATATATATACATACATATATATAAACACATACACACACATATATATATACATACATACATACATATATATATATATATATATATATATATATATATATATATATATATATATATATATATATATATAAATATAGATATATATGCCTAAAACCGGCAGTAAACGTAATGCTCAGATGAAAAAAAAATTATGAAGTAATGAATCCTGACTAGTTTCGTCATACTCTTTCACAAGTAAGACAAAATTAGTCAGGATTCACTCTGCATATTCATTTCCTTTTGCATGTGAATACATACATATACATATATATATATATATATATATTCATATATATATAAATATATATATATAAATATACATATATACATATATATATATATATATATATATATATATATATATATATATATAAATATATATGTAAATATATATATATATATATATATATATATATATATATATATATATATATATATATACACATATATATACATACATATATATATATATATATATATATATATATATATATATATATATATATATATTATCTTTCCGGTCACGCTCAGCAACATTGCCAGACGTATAACCACTAAGTCTCTCCCAGTCCCTCGGGTATAGGAGGGAAAGTATTAGTCATACCCTGGTGAGTGGGGTGCGTGTGCGTGTATGTGCATATCTATCTAAATATTTAGACGTCCTTTTTGACGGATCGCGCACACTAGTCTATTATTTAACTCCCCACACAAAGCCAAAACTACACTAACAATCGCTTCATCAAATTCCAGAAATTATACTAAACTGATAAAAAAATGGCCAACTCAACAGAATATTCTCTCTGTCTACAGCAGGTACTCTAGGCCAAATGATTCTGGAAGGTGGAATATACATTAAAGGACTCTGGCGCATAAGGACTTTCTCGGAAAGGTCCTTCGGGGGACGTATATTTCTATCCTAGTCATCAGCCTTAAACCCGAAGATCCTCAAGAGACTTATAAAGGGAAAGCAAGTTCCAGGACTCGCTTCCTTCCAGCCATTTCCTGCTTTCTTTTTTTCTTAGTTTCTCTTCTCATGGACATGCAAGATTTTCCAGTCTTCCGTTAACAAGATTCTTATTTATTCGTCTCCTTAAAGATTCAACTATTATTATCAACATCATCATCCTTTACTAGTCCACTGCAGAACAAAGGACTCAGTCATGTCCTTCCACACGTATCTGTTTACGGTCTTACAATGCCAGTTTATACCCACAAACCTTTTAGTTCGTCAATCCATTATCTTCTCTTCCTTCCCCCTACTTTTGCAGTCTCCAAGGACCCATTATATTACTCATAAGGTCCATCTATTATCTGTCATTCTCATTATATGACCTGCCTAAATATTATATTAAACCTTATATCTACACGTATGCATTTTCTCTTTAAGAAAGACCAAACCATCTGTTCTTATGTTAGTTAATGATTATTCTTATTTTCTATCTTTGTTAAAAAATAAATTACTATCTTCATCATGATACCCTTATGACAAGTATTTAAAGTTTCTCTTTAAATATGGAATTGTTAGCCACACTTTATAGTTTCCTTGTTTCATTATTATTATTATTATTATTATTATTATTATTATTATTATTATTATTATTATTATTATTGTTATTATTACTAATATTATTATCAATATTATTATTATTATTATTATTATTATTATTATTATTATTATTATTATTATTATTATTATTATTATTATTATTATTATTATTGGTGTTGTTGTTGTTGTTGTTGTCAATACTTGCAAAGCTACAACCCTAGTTGGAAAAGCAGAATATTATAAGCCCAGGAGCTCCAACGGGGAAAACAGCCCAATGAGGAAAGGAAACAAGGAAAAACCAAATATCTTAAGAACAGTAACACCATTAAAATAAATATTCCCAATATAAACTATAAAAACTTTAACAAAACAAGAGGAAAAGAAACAAGATAGAATAGCGTACCCGAATGTACCCTCAAGCAAGATAGAAATCGTCAATGGCATTTATAGTGATATTTCCCTTTGGGGGAAAATCTGGCCAAATCGATCCTGAGACAATCTCGAAGATGGAACCTGTCACTCACAGATGGACAGACGGCGAAAGGTTCCATAGTTCCGAATTGAAAGACGTGTATTTTTTACTGATGGAAACGAATAGATATTCAGTCTTCTCTGACAGGTAATACTTGTGATGGTGTATGTATGTATGTATGTATGTATGCATATGTGTGTATGTACAATATACAATCCTGTGTATACATACACAAATACATATCTATATACTATATAAATTATATAGATAAAAGCATATATGTATGCATACACACACACACACACACACATATATATATATATATATATATATATATATATATATATATATATATATATATATATATATATATATATATATATATATATATATACTGTACCAACCGTGTGTCACACAATTGTACATAATTCCTTTTGCATATATTATGCTTGTATCTTCGCTCTTCCCTCGCACTAAAACGAACATGAAAATTCATGTCTGGTTTTCCTCTGTAACACTGTCTGTCTCTCGAGCATG
>NC_090734.1:141443825-141444935 GCF_036898095.1 Palaemon carinicauda
AATAATATATATATATATATATATATATATATATATATATATATATATATTATATATATATATATATATATATATACACATATATATAAATATAAATATATATATATATATATATATATATATATATATATATAATATATATATATATATATATATTTCATATATATACATATATACATATATATATATATATATATATATATATATATATGCATATATATACATATATATATATATATAATATATATATATATGTGTGCGTGTGTGTATGTGTGTGTATGCATATATATATGTATACATGATCAGTGTCTATGGAATTGTCCTGCTTACTAAAGCAATGTAACTGTCCCTTCTTTATGCCATTCATGAGCAGCCTTAACACTTTAAATCTTTCAACTTACAAAGATCACGGATTTCAACGCAAGATATTTATTACGCAATGGGTATTGGCTTGATGCAATATCTTGTAGGCCAATACTGTTTATATCTTCTCAGTCATGTTTTGTAAATTAACAATTTGTGATCAATTTTTCTTTTTAAAATTTCTATATTTAAATTGCATATATTCAGAATAAAATATTCTTACACTACATCATATCATTGCATGTGACATATCATTGCATGTGAAATCATCTTCATTTATCAGCGTATGTATAAGATATGTGACATTTCTCTCTCTCTCTCTCTCTCTCTCTCTCTCTCTCTCTCTCTCTCTCTCTCTCTCTCTCTCTCTCTCTCTCTCCCCCTTGTAGTTGTGATTTTTCTCTAATCTACAGAAGATGAAATATACCTTTATCTCTTTTATGGAAATCTTAGTAAACTAAATCATTTTGATTGAGAGAGAGAGAGAGAGAGAGAGAGAGAGAGAGAGAGAGAGAGGGAGAGAGAGAGAGAGAGACTGGGTAACTCTGAGGTAGATTAATAAATTAGTCACTTTACGAATTCCATTAAATCCATAATATATTAATTGAAGATTTCTTTGAGCAATAAATGAGTTTCACTGTTCAAAAGGAATTAGAATGGAAAAGGTAATTATATTTACCCACTAATAAATTAATTTATTTTTAGGATTATAATTAATAGATGACAATCAAGGAACCGAAATTTCAT
>NC_090734.1:141447935-141452935 GCF_036898095.1 Palaemon carinicauda
AAATACTATCATCAACAACAACAACAACAATAATAATAATAATAATAATAATAATAATAATAATAATAATAATAATAATAATAATAATAATAATAATAATAATAGCTATACCAACAACGATAGTAATATATGCTCTCTTTGTACTCTATCTTTCACCAACCATTTTTTATACATCAGTTTCATTTACATTTAAAGAAAAAAAAGCAAAAAAAAAAAAAAATAATAGAAATATCTACAAAATGATAGTCTGCATCCAACTTAGTTTATAGTACTAAAAAGTTCTTTCCAAAGTCAGCACAAACTATCACACGAACTGAGCTACAGACAAAAGATGAGGAATAAGAAATTTGACAGATTTAGAGGAAATAAGAGTTGGGAAAATACACCGACAGTGGAAAAACACAGAACAGAAAATTCTTATTCCCATAATCCCAAAACAATCAGAATGGACGCGTTTGGCAAGATAAATATTAAAAGGAAAACTGCCCGGGAATTAAAAGGAACTTATTATATATATCGTGTCCTGACGCTTTTTAGAGAGAGAGAGAGAGAGAGAGAGAGAGAGAGAGAGGCTATGGTACATAGCTACCAGATATGACGTTAAAAAATAGAGAGAGAGAGAGAGAGAGAGAGAGAGAGAGAGAGAGACTATGGCACATCGCTACCATATATGACTTGTAAAAACTAAATGTGAGAGAGAGAGAGAGAGAGAGAGAGAGAGAGACTATGGTACATCGCCACTAGATATGTCGTGTAAAACATAAATGAGAGAGAGAGAGAGAGAGAGAGAGAGAGAGAGGGCTAATGTACATCGTCACCAGATATGTCGTGTAAAACATAAATGAGAGAGAGAGAGAGAGAGAGAGAGAGAGAGAGAGGCTATGGCACAACGCTACCATATATGACTTGTAAAAACTAAATGAGAGAGAGAGAGAGAGAGAGAGAGAGAGAGAGGCTATGGTACATAGGTACCAGATATGACGTTAAAAATAGAGAGAGAGAGAGAGAGAGAGAGAGAGAGAGAGACTATGGCACATCGCTACCATATATGACTTGTAAAAACTAAATGAGAGAGAGAGAGAGAGAGAGAGAGAGAGACTATGGTACATCGCCACTAGATATGTCGTGTAAAACATAAATGAGAGAGAGAGAGAGAGAGAGAGAGAGGGGGGGGGGGCTAATGTACATCGTCACCAGATATGTCGTGTAAAACATAAATGAGAGAGAGAGAGAGAGAGAGAGAGAGAGAGAGAGTGAGAGAGCTAAGGCACGTCGTTACTAGATAAGACCTGTAAAAGAGAGAGAGAGGGAGAGAGAGAGAGAGAGAGAGAGAGAGACTGGCAAGTCTCTACCAGACATGACATGTAGAAAATAAGAGAGAGAGAGAGAGAGAGAGAGAGAGAGAGAGAGAGAGAGGAGCTAAGGCATGTCGCTATCAGATAATAGTTGTCAAAAAAAAAAACTCGCAATTGAGAAAAATATTCGCTTATGGCATCTTACTGATATTATTTCCGATATTCCACTTTGGGCGGTAATCTATTCAAATCGACCGGGAAATCGACCATCTTGATGGTGGGGATTGTAACACAAAGTGAAAGGAAGACGGAAGATGTTCCTTTTATACAGACATGAAAGATTTGAGAGATTTCAAAGATTATTCTTTGACATGTGATACTTATGGTTGGGTTTTTTATTTGTTCAATGTAAGCTGGAAAATGAAGGCTTTAGGGTTAACAGCCGTAATCTTACACACGCACATACATTATATATATATATATATATATATATACACACATCTTATACACATCTATAATTACTTATATACACATACACATATATACATATATATAAAGATATGCAAACATATATATATATATATATATATACATTTTATACACATCTATAATTAATTATATACACATACACATATATACATATATATGAAGATATGCAAACATACATATATGCATACATAATATATATCTATATATATAAACATATATATACAGATATATGCATATATATACATATAATCTGTATGTTTATACATATATACAAAATTACATACATACGCATTATATATGTATATCAACTTGTGTGTATGTGTGTGTATTTACATATATTCCTCATACCATAACCTATCTAACGAAATTGAAAGTCTTCCTTTGTTCCTCATAATATTAAACTGTATGGACACGATAATCCTTATTCTTTGCATTTAATTTTCAATTAAATAACTACGTATGCCCTTCTTTCATTATCTACAGTATTACTTTGCTTGATTATTGCATTCTTGCATACAACCTTTGCAACGTTAACGAGTTTCATTAATGAACTCGTGGCAAAGACTCGTCCCTTGCATGATAATATCCCTATAAGGTAGTAGGGTTGGCCAGAGCACCAGCCACCCGTTGAGATACTACCGCTAGGAGTTATAGGGTCCTTTGAATGGCCAGACAGTACTACATCAGATCATTCTCTCTGGTTACGGTTCACTTTTATTTTGCCTACACATACACCGAATAGTCTGGCTTATTCTTTACATATTCTCCTCTGGCCTCATACACCTGACAACGCTGAGAGTACCAAACCATTCTTCTTCATCAAAGGGGTTAACTACTGCACTGTAATTGTTCAGGGGCTATTTTTCTCCTGTTAAGGGTATAAGACTCTTTAGCTAGGGTTAGCAGCTCTTCTAGGAGGTGGACACTCTAAAATCAAACCATTGTTCTCTAGTCTTGGGTAGTGCCATTGCCTCTGTACCGTGGTCTTCCACCGTCTTGGGTTAGAGTTCTCTTGCATAAGGGCACAATCGGGAACGCTATTCTATCTTGTTTCTCTTCCTCTTATTTCTTTATAAGATTCTATAATTTATATATGATAGATCTAAGTTAATGTTGTTAATTATCTTAAACTATTTTATTTCAAATGTCATCACTTCTCTTTTAGTTTTTTATTTCCTTGATTCCTTTCCTCACTGGGCTATTTTTTCCTGTTGGAGCCCTTGGGCGTATAGCATGCTGGTTTTCCAACTAGTTTTGTAGCTTAGCCAATAATAATAACAATAATAATAATAATAATATATATTCGTATATGCAAATAGTCAAATACGTCTGTGTCTGTGTAGATTATATATATATATATATATATATATACATATATGTATACATATATATATATACATATATATACATATATATATAAATATATAAATTATATACATACACACACGCACGTGTATAGCATTACTCTACAGAATATTTGAATGAAAAAAAAACCCTACCATATGAACCGCACAAGCTTCTTAATATACGTATATTCCGATGTGAACCCCAATAATCTAACGCCACTTTAGAGGGAATCTCTCGTATTTGACATAGCATTAAGTTGAAACGAGGTCGTTCCATATTACACTTGTGATTGTGGTTTCCTCCTGAAACGTTCATTGAGCCGAGGAGATAATGTTCTGCCATTGAGAGGATGGTGGGTAATTAAGGTGTATGGCAACAAATGGTTGACAATCCCCTACCTGAAGGTCTGCTAATTAATAGATTAACTGTTATCTCTCTCTCTCTCTCTCTCTCTCTCTCTCTCTCTCTCGAAGAGCAACTGCAGTCTCTGCAGATGGACTAAAAACCCAAAATCCTTGTAACTCCTTGTAACTCTCTCTCTCTCTCTCTCTCTCTCTCTCTCTCGTGTATTGTTTCTTTCATCTGGAACCATTATCTTTTCTCTCCCTTACAAGTGTTCTTGGAATTAAAGAACATTGTGTTGAGATAAGGTTTCATTTCAGTCTCTGAACCCTTATCTATCTATCTATCTATCTATTCATATTTATTGTTCATAACTCAAAAGTGACTATATACATATTTTAATTCAGTATGTTTGTTTGCAATAGGGAAGCCAGCAAACGTTATATACCTTAAGAATTACTTTTACACAAATGAATGATGTTTATCGATCTCCTCTGTTTGTCGTTTTGTCTTTCTTTGTGTATCTTGTCTTTCTAGTTGTCTTTTCTCTTCAAGTGATCAACGAGAATACAGGTTAAATCTGCAGTTTTAAATTTAGTTTCGAAAATTTATTAAAAGTCTTTACTTGATAAAAGCGAAGCAGCATAGATATGCGTTTTGATATTTTAACAGACATAACTTGGCTAATTGGAAAATTAATGATTTACAATCAGGACACAAACTCATATATGAACTAATACATTTACTGATACAAGTACAGCTGATACTAATACACCTACCATGGTTCCTGTAGTTCATCATCATCTCCTCCTCCTACCCCTATTGACGCAAAGGGCCTCAGTTAGATTTCGCCAGTCGTCTCTATATAGAGCTTTTAAATCAATACTTATCGATTCATCATCTAATTCACGCTTCATAGGCCTCATCCATGTAGGTCTGGGCCTTCCAACTCTTCAAGTGACTTGTGGAGCCCAGTTGAAAGTTTGGTGCACTAATCTCTCTTGGGGAGTGCGAAGAGCATGCCCAAACCATCTCCATCTACCCTTCAGCATAATCTCATCCACATATGGCACTTAAGTAATCTCTCTTATAGTTTCATTTCTAATTCCCTCCTGCCATTTAACTCCCAATATTCTTCTGAGGGCTTTGTTCTCAAATCTACAAAATCTTTAGATATTAATTGTATACCCAGTTATTGAAACACCAAATCAAGCATTTCTTCTTTCCTATTGCCATGTCAATAAGAAATAGACTTGGGAAGGACATATAATGAGAATGACAGGTAACAGATGGACAAAAATGAATAACAGAATGGGTACCGACAGATTACAAAAGAAGCAGGGGAAGGAACAAAAGACGATAGATTGGGGAAGGAACAAAAGACGATAGATTGACAAGCTAAGAAAATTTGTGGGTACAATCTGATATAAAAAGACCACAAAAATTGCGAGTGGAAGGACATATCCCAGTCCTTTATCCTGCAGTGCACTAGTGACAGTTGGTGATGATGATGACTTCGGCACGGTA
>NC_090734.1:141455435-141475435 GCF_036898095.1 Palaemon carinicauda
AGAGAGAGAGAACTATTATTGTTTAATGTAATTTTTAAGTAAGAAAAACGGTGAAGCGCCTATGCTCACTATTCCACAAAAACAAATAAAATAAGCATACAATACTTCTATTAATTATTTACGTTGAAAATGATAGACCTTCTAAAGCAACAGCTTAATTTAAAATCCATATCAACGAATGGCAAATGACAATTAAAATCCTTCGACGAGGATATATCATATACCTACTTCATAAGAATAAGTCTAAATTAAAGTTATAGAACTGCGGATAAAATTTCAAAGGCAACATCTTAATTCAAAGTCCATATTGTCTACGAATGGCAAATGGCAGTCAAAATTCTTAGACGAGGATATATGAAATACCTACAGGTACTTCTTTATATATAAATATATATATATATATATATATATATATATAAAATAGAAAGAGAGAGAGAGAGAGAGAGAGAGAGAGAGAGAGAGAGAGTCTAAATTCAAGATATAAATCATGGATACATTTGCTAAGGAGACATCTTAAATCATAGTCCATATTGTCTACGAATGACAAATGACAATTAAAAAAATCATTTGACAAGGATATATCAAATACCGAATCCATAAAATAAGTAAATTCAACTTATAAAACATGATAGAATTGCTGAAGCAGGATCTTAAATCAAAATCAATATTGTCTACGAAAACAATTGTAATTTTAAAATTCTTATATGAAATTGGCAAAACCTTTTCGTTGCATGTGTGCGTAGCTGTGTCAACTGTCGATAATAATCAGTCAATACTGTTAAAAAACCCGTAATTTTAATTGTAAATTCTCCATAAAAATATACTGTTATCAACCGTATTTCAGTAAAATACAACTGACCGTAATTTTTACCCTACTTTGTTATTATCTTTTACGGGTTGGTGACCGTAATATCACTCAATTTCCGTAATATCACTCATTTACGTCAATATATCTGTTTTTAAAACGGCAAATGCCTGGCAATATTTACTCCGGGATTTTTACCGTTCTTTTACGGCAAATTTTTAACAATGAACCTTCATGGTGGCTACGTAATTGTAATCCTTGTCACCCAGCTTCCAATCATGGCCGTGATACAAGCACTTATCACATATAATTATAAGTAAATAAATAAGTAAAATAACTAGAATTTACTCAATGCACTTTATTGGCATAATAGTTTAAGTATGATTCTGAAACGTATACAAGTTCGTTCGTAGATAATTCGTATTTATGAATTCATCATATTTCACAATCTCCCTTTACCGCCATCTCATTGCTGAGCAATCTCCGTATTCACACACTATATCTCTCCATAACCGAGTCCACAATACCTAATTTAATAGCACATTCCGGCAACGACTGGCTGCCCAATGTAATCGCTGCCTTCTGTCGCTTCCCCCGAAGACAAATGGTTCGGATCGCATTTAAATCCTCCGAATGTAATATTATGAGGACTTGGAGCCATTGTTAAGGTCTAAAAGCTGTTATTGAGGACTTGGAGCCATTGTTAAGGTCTCAAAGTTATTATTGAGGACTTGGAGTCATTGCTGAGGCCTCACAGTTATTATTGAGGACTTGGAGCCATTGTTGAGGCCTCAAAGTTATTATTGAGGACTTGGAGCCATTGCTGAGGCCTCAAAGTCCTTATTGAGGACTTGGAACCATTGTTGAGGCTTCAAAGTTATTATTGAGGACTTGATGCTATTGCTGAGGCCTCAAAGTCCTTATTGAGGACTTGAAGCCATTGTTGAGGCCTCAAAGTTATTATTGAGGACTTGGAGCCATTGTTGAGGTCCCAAAGTTATTATTGAGGACTTGGAGCTATTGCTGAGGACTCAAAGTCCTTATTGAGGACTTGAAGCCATTGTTGAGGCCTCAAAGTTATTATTGAGGACTTGGAGCCATTGGTGAGGCTTCACAGTTAAGATTTCGCAGAGAATTAATGCTCCGATTTCATTAGATCGGTTTCCTTAGAAGCCATCCTCAAAGGCAACCCCAAAAGACAACCCAAAAACAGTAATTTGTAATCCACTCTGGGTTTCTTCCGCATCATTGTTTCTGGAGGCTTCGTGATAAGACAATGATCACGTGACAACCTCGTTCATATAAACATATTTTCATGAAGGAAAAATAACGCGGATTCTTACACAATTAAAAATCAAATACAATAACTTCTTGCATACTAATATCTCGAAATTAATATAGACATTTCTTTTTTAAGAATTTTACCTATTGGATTTTTTTTTTCAATATCTCGTGTCTGTTTGACAGTTAAGGGATGTAATAAAATCAACTATAGTTTCAAAATAAAATTTCCATCTATATTACCAGCCATTATTGTATAAATATCACAGCAAACTTTATCATCATAATCATCATCATCATCATCATCATCTCCTCCTACGGCTATTGACGCAAAGGGGCCTCGGTTAGAATTCGCAAGTTTTCTCTATCTTGAGCTTCTAATTCAATACTACTCCATTCATCATTACCTATTCCACACTTCATAGTCCTCAGCCATGTAGGCCTGGGTCTCCCAACTCTCCAGTACCTTGGAGCCAAGCTAAACGTTGGGTAAACTAATTTCTCTTGGGGAGTGCAAGGAGAATGCACTGACCATCTTCATCTACCCCTCATCATGATCAGTGGCAAGAATTTTGATCTATGATTGAATAGAAGTAAACTACACAGGAAAGAATGAACCTTTTATTTCATTGCATATATACATTCTAAGTACAAGAGACATCCGTAGCACTACTGTTTTATTCATAAGTATTCGAAAGTATCAAACTTCAAGAACACAACAGCTCGGGTGTCACTTTGAGATACAAGACTTGCCCCTATTTGCAATTCTCCCATCTGAGATTCCTTATTTGCAATTCATCCTCTTTCCCTGGAAATCGAACTGCCAATGTATTTGTTTGTCTAAGCAAAGGATTCCACATATTACTTCCGGCGTGAATGTAAACAAGATTCGTCATTGGACAGATGTTATAAATTTATGTTTGCTATATGCAAGTGAGCATCTTGAAATTCCCTAGGAGTTTTGTACATTGAACCGTATGAGTTAATCTGTGTCTATATCTGTGTGTGTATATATATATATATATATATATATATACAAATATAAACATATATGTATACACATAAAAAACGCATATAATTGTATATATAACAACAACTACAACAAGTGCAGCTGTTTTCAGTCCACAGCAGGACAAAGTTTTCAGATATGTCCTTAGTCATGTCTGGGGTTTGGCCATACTCATCAATGTGCTGGCCACTGCAGACTGGTGATGGTAGGAGATTTTAGTTATTATCGCTCACAGCAAACTAACTGATTAGGGAGGTGTGTGTGTGTGTGTGTGTGTGTGTGTGTCTGTGTGTATGTGTGTGAAGACGTAAACATCTAGATTCTAAATTTCAACAATACCATTCACTCGATCTGTACAAAGAAAGGAACAGCCAATAAGAAACAATAACGTAAGGTTCTTTCCTTTCTCCCTTTCTGGCAATCCATCGGGTCATTCGTCATCTGCATAGTAAAAATTGCAAATAAAAGGTAAAAACGGCTCTGCTTCTGTCGCTGTCTGTCTCTAGGTTTACCTATAATAACTATATAAAACAAGAGTAGCGGCAACTTCAAAACAGGGCGCCATTTTGTCACCAGCAGCCATCGTAAGGCAGCCAATAGTACTCATAGGTTTACCCATTGTAGGTGCGAAGTAACTTCTCTTGAGGAAACTTCTCACACTTGCTGAAGCCCGAATAAGGATCACTCATCATTTTCACGAAACTTGTATACAGTACCACTATGGGCTCCAGAATTGCAAGAGACCGTGCTTGGCCGCAAGGGACAGGCAATCTACAACATTCAACATTCTTGGATTTGATTTACTTGAAGGTTTACTCAGACACACTTTTATCAAATTTATTTATTTACCTAATTATCTATATATTCATTTACTTATTCAATTACTCTTTTTACTTGTTAGACGGCTCAAATTTTAGTTGAATTAATGCTATTTGCTACGGTATGCCCTCATTTCTATTCCTCATAACAACAACAACAACAACAACAACAAAAACAACATTAATAATAATAATAATGATAATGAAAATGATAAAGATAATAATAATAATAATAATAATAATAATAATAATAATAATAATAATAATAATAATAATAATAAAGGGATGGGTGTACTCGCTCCCCCACTAACCAAACCCTTTTGTATTTGACACAGTAAAACGATTCACTGGCAACTTTAGAAATAAGTGAAAGAATAAGAAATATAAAATAGCTTAGTAAAAGAAGAATATATAATAACCATTGAAATAGATTCCTTGCAAATTCAGCTAAAACAATTATGCCCACCGAGCAACAAACGGAAAAACAAGATTAAGAAATTTGACAGATTTTGAGGATATAAGAGTTGGAAAAATACACCGACGGAGGAAAAACACAAGACAGAAAATTCTTATTCCCATAATCCCAAAACAATCAGAATGGACGCGTTTGGCAAGATAAATATTAAAAGGAAAACTGCCCGGGAATTAAAAGGAACTTATTATATATATCGTGTCCTGACGCTTTTTAGAGAGAGAGAGAGAGAGAGAGAGAGAGAGAGAGAGAGAGAGAGAGCAGCTATAACAAGTCACCACCAGATAAAATTTGTCAAAAATGAGAGAGAGAGAGAGAGAGAGAGAGAGAGAGAGAGAGAGAGAGAAAGCTACGCCACGTCTTTATCAAATAATACTGTACTTGACAAAAATACATCGCAATTGAGGAAAATCTATACTGATATAATTTTCCATATTCCACTTTGATGGAAATCAATTCCCTTCGACCGGGAGAGAGATCATCTTGATGATGGGAATTGTCACTCACAGAGAAAGGACGATGAAAGAATTTTTATTTTTGCGGACGGAAGCGAATCAACTTTTAGTTTTCTATGACGGGTAATATTCGGATAAATATGCATACATATAAATAGACACACACATATAATATATATTTATGAACATACATACTATATCACCATCATCATCAGCCACTACTAATCTCTCTCTCTCTCTCTCCTCTCTCCTCTCTCTCTCTCTCTCTAAATTTTTAGGGTATGAATGAGATACCATTAATTGTGAGAGAGTATATATATATATATATATATATATACATTTATATATAATATATATATATACATACATACATATAATATACATTTATGAACATACATACTATATCATCATCATCAGCCGCTACTAATCTCTCTCTCTCTCTCTCTCTCTCTCTCTCTCTCTCTCTCTCTAAATTTTCAGGGTTTGGATAAGATACCATTAATTGTGAGAGTATATATATATACACACACACACACATATATATATACATATATATATATATATATATATATACATATACTGTATTTATATATAAAAATATATATATATGATATATATAAATATATATATATATATATATATTTATCAACATATATATATATATATATATATGTGTGTATATATATATAATATATATATTACACTTATATTATGCATATACATATATCATACATGTGTTTATATTACATATATATATACATATATATATATATATATATATACAGTAGTCATTCGGTTTACAAGTTTAATTTATTCTAGGCGCGAGCTTGCAATCATGGATGATCATATACTAAAACAATTTTCCCCATAAGAAATAGAGGAAATTCACTCGATGCGTTATACACGTCAATAAATACAAATATACACTAATTTTCAAATGCTTTTAAGGGCAGTTACAGTAGAAACTAATAACTGTAACGTCAAAAATGAATACAAAATAATTATTTGCAAGAAAAAATAAAAATATTGACAAATTATATCGCGCTTGGAAGGAGAATCTTACTCCATGATAATTTCTTCAGGTAAAATATCTAGAGTTCTCTCTCTCTCTCTTGAATGACATATGATATAAAAAACTATATCACTTTCGTCTTCTCTTTAAAGATGACACGAAAATGCGGTATTGCATTGTAGGTAAATAAACTCGCTGCTCACCGTACTGAAGATTTATCTACAAAATTCTGCAAAGCTTCCAACATTTTTTAAATCTCCTTAATTTCGGTCGTCATCTGCTAGCTGTGTTCTTCAAGTACTGGCTGGCCAGTCAAAGCGCCCAATAACTCTAGCGGTAGTATCCCAACGGGTGGTTGGTTCCATGGCCAACCTACTAACTATATCTAAGGCGTTCAACAAAAATCATTAATTAATGAAAGCAAAACTGAATTGTATAGAAAATTTAGTACTTAAGCCGAGCACTGGGCATCACAGGCCAATCAGCGCTGTATAATGCAAATTAATCAATAATACCCGTACACTCACACCATTTGGTTATCATTTTAACCTATAAAACCAATCACGTCTCTGCCTGGTGTTTCCCAGTCAGGGGTTCGAGTCCCGCTCAGACTTGTTAGTGCCATTAGTGTCTGCAACCTTACTATCCTTGTGAATAAAGGTTGGGGTGTTTGGGGGAGCCTATAGGTCTATCTGCCGAGTCATCATCAGCCACTGCCTGGCCCTCCCTGGTCCTACCTTGGGTGGAGAGGAGGCTTGGGCGCTGATCATATAATATATGGTCGCCATCTCTAGGGCATTGTCCTGATTGCTAGGGCAATGTTACTGTCCCTTGCCTCTGCCAATCATGAGCGACCTTTAAACCTTTAAACAGCTAAAGGTGAAATAAGAAGGGATAAAGATGATTAAATATAGTGTCCCCCAGTTTCCCCAAACAACTAATTTGTTGGAAACAATAGTCATTATTCCTCACATTTCATTTTCAATGAAGAAAATTTGTATGCCATTCTGTCATTCTATATATCATCGCATGACCCTTGCAGTCAGATTGATAGAACAAAGAACTGAGCAATTGAGAAAGCAATTGCAGTGTTAATGAGTTTCTTGATGATCTTATGGCAAACGCTCGACCCTTGCATGATAATGTCTTCATAACTTAGTTCTTTGAGAGTTGTTGCTTTGATTTAATGTAAATTTAGTTTGTCGCAATGGCTGAAGCCCTGCTAGGTTCCTTTTTTAATATCCTCTGTATCAAACAGAGCAAGTGTCTGGAAGTATACATATATATATATATATATATATACACACACACACACATATATATTATATATATATATATTATATATATATATATATACACACACACACACAAGACTCTTGCTCTTTATTTTATATATGCATATACATACATACAAATATATATACTGTATATATATATAATTGTATATTATATATATATATATATATAATATATATATATATATATATATAATATATATATATCGGACCCTTGCTCTTTACATTATATATATATACACACACACATATATACATATATATAAATATATATATATATATTATATATATAGATATATATATATATATCCTGTCACGCTCAGAGGGCTAGAGAGAGTAATCATACCCTGGTAACTGGTGAGAATGGGTACCCCGAGAGGTACACTTGGAAACCACAATCTCCCACAAATTGCCAAATCATCGGGTCGTAGTTACGAAAGGGGAAGGGTTAGGAAGGGTTAAATATTTAGCCGTCCTTTTTTACTGGTCGCGTACACTAGTTCATAATAAACAAATTAAGAATATCATATTCTAAAGTCTACAAATCGCTCGTGAATAACAGAGGCAAGGGACTGTGACCATGCCCTACAGATTGACTAATATATATATATATATATATATATATGATCAGTGCCCAAGAACACTCTCCATCAAGCTAGGACCAGGGAGGGTCAGGCAATGGCTGCTGATGACTCGGCAGGTAGACCTACATGCTCCACCAAACCCTTCCCTCAACCTTAGCTCATAAGAATGTACGATGGCATCACGAACTTCTGTTTATGTACGCTGGCATCACGAATTTTGTTTGGTTGACCATGTTGACATGTCAGTTCCAAGTCGTTCAGTGAGGAAACCGAGCTATTTTCTTTTTATAACCCCTTCCCCCTTCCTCAACATATCTTGTTAATTATTGCTTTCCCAGAATTTAAATAACCACCTAATTACTGTGCAAGAAGATGAGAACTGCAGGATTGCATTATTTTGGAGTATATTGAGAGCGTGGTGTTGTCAAAAATTACCGCGTATATATATATATATATATATATATATGAAAGGTTTTACTTGTGACTATAATCAGCAAAACCGTACTATTCAGGGCCACCACTGATATGTTAGTTTGCTGTGAGCGATCAGACTAAAGTCTCACACCATCACCATTTCGCAATGGGCAGCGTGGTGAAAACTAGCCAAAACCCAGACATGATTTAGCATGTCTAAGGCCTTTGTCCTGCAGTGGACTACAAACGTCTGTAGTTGCTGTAGTTGTATATATATGTCACCTGTTCTAACTATTATAACAAACTCTGACCATCCTTTACATTCAGATCTCCCAGGACAATTCTATCCTGTCCGTAATACTAGGCAGGCAGTTAATTCTAATAGCCAGGCCTTCTCCATCACGAGGCTCAATACTACGCAGTACTCTAGAAGTTTTATTCCAGCTGTGACCAAGTTGTGGAATGATCTTCCTAATCGGGTGGTTGAATCAGTAGAACTTCAAAAGTTCAAACTTGCAGCAAATGCTTTTTTGTTGACCAGGCGGACATGAGTCTTTTTATAGTTTATTTATGACATATTTGTTTTTGTTGTTGTTAATAGTTTATATATGACATGTCTGTTTTGACGTTGTTACTTATTTTAGAATGATTTATTGTTAATTTGTTCTCTTCATTTATTTATTTCCTTATTTCCTTTCCTCACTGGGCTATTTTTCCCTGTTGGAGCCCCTGGGCTTATAGCATCTTGCTTTTCCAACTAGGGTTGTAGCTTGGATAGTAATAATAATAATAATAATAATAATAATAATAATAATAATAACTGATATTATGAATATTATACATCTTAATACAAATGTATTTGGATGAAAATCACATCACCATCAAGTCAGGTCACTTCACAAGTTATCTCTCTCGTATTTGACATCGCATTAAGTTGGAATTAGATCGTTCCATATTCCCCTTGTGAATACGAGTACCTCTTTGAAACGTTTATTGAACCGCAGTGCAAACGTTTCGTCAATGAGAGGATGATGGGTAATTGAGGTTTGTGTCAACAACTAGTTGACCAACTCCCTACCTCAAGTTCTTCCTAATAGTAGGGTTAAAGTTATTCCAATCCCCCGTCTCTCTCTCTCTCTCTCTCTCTCTCTCTCTCTCTCTCTCTCTACCATACAGGAAATGGAGTCTCCGAGGATGGAATAGAATGTTTTTGAGAAATCCAAACACGCACACACACTCGCTCTGTGTGTGTATATATATATATATATATATATAACACATATATATTATATATATACATATGTATATATATAATATATATGTGTTTATATATATATATATATATATGTATATATATATATATATATATATATATATAATAAATTCGTTCTACTGTCATGGGTAGATAAAATAATATAGAAAAGGATGTTAAAACACGTAAAGTTTCTACTCTTAAGAAGCAGAGAGAAGAGGTCCCGCTAGTGTTTACCAGAAACTGTCACCGCCGTTGATAGAGGTCAAGACATTAATTAGATGTGCCTAGATCAGCAGACCTGTGGCATAAGGGTCGTCTATTGTAGCAATTCGAGGAGCCAGCATTTTGGAAGGACCCATTAAGGACCTTATTCTATACACCTTGGGACCCATAGCATGAGGGAAGTCTGTTGTCACCGAAGCATCCATTAACGAAAGGTAAACACATGTCTCGCTTCAATTATAGCGCCATATAAATCACGATTGCACCAGCAGAACGTTCGGGAAGATGTGATCAAAGTAGGCGTGGTTTTAAGGAAAACCAATGAGGATGAAGAAAGGAGAAAATTTCCTTATATGGAATTGTCCACAGTTAGCCTCTCCCATACAGGGGTATATAAACTTCAGAGAGAGAGAGAACGAGACAGAGAACGAGAGAGAACGAGAGAAGGAGAAAGCTTAAGGACTAGAATGCAGATGTGACCAGCCTTACGACAACTTGTCCGTGATGTCCAAACCAGTTGACCCCTGTCGTCATTACCAAGGTATATATAGTCTCCCTTATTCTATATACCTTGGTCATTACTAACCAGGAAGCGCCCAGACCTGAAAAATCTACGTTCCTGAATCGTCAAGATCTGCTGTGAAGAGTACCCTCATTTCTTTTAAGTATTTTTTGTCTACTTTCTTGGCTGTTCCCCCTATTTGCTGAAGTGCAGTTTAATCAGATGATTTTGTTTGTTCAATTCCGTGCTTCCCAAGTACTCAATCGAGAAACATTGATCTTTGACTAATTGTAAATAAAATTATGCTTTCTTTTGCGAGTTTTCTTTCTATACTCCTTTTTTCTCTTGGTTGTTTTCGATTTATCCTAATTTAATTAATCAATTCAAAAGAACCTGATTCGATCCTCCAGGATCGTAACATTTACCCAAGAGCAAATGGATTCTCCGCGGATAAACTCAAAACTCAAAAAGTTTTTGAGACATCCGAAACCCCTGTAAAACTCTCTCTCTCTCTCTCTCTCTCTCTCTCTCTCTCTCTCTCAAGTCTTTGAGACATCCGAAATCCTTATAGCACTCTCTCTCTCTCTCTCTCTCTCTCTCTCTCTCTCTCTCTCTCAATTTGCTCTACCCAAGAGAAAATGGATTCTCCGCTGATAGACTCAAAATTTAAAAGTCTTTGAGACATCCGAAATCCTTATAGCACTCTCTCTCTCTCTCTCTCTCTCTCTCTCTCTCTCTCTCTCTCTCATTGAATGAATTTCTCCCTTTCCCCTATCTCAATCCTCATATCGTATTATTCCTTCCATCTTCCCCTACCATCTTCTCCCTCATAAACACCGAGTGCTTTCATAAGGGGTTTTGTTTCTTTGAGCAAAGTCTTGCAAACTCAGTCAAAGGAGATTTCTTGATATTACATCGCACTGTGTTAAGATGGGGTTTCATTTCCGTCTCTGAATGTTTATCTATTCGTATCTATTTCCCTTTCTTTCTATATCTGTGATAGAGAGAGAAAGGGAAATCTGACTTTGGTGATATAAGGATGCAGTTGTAGAGTACAGACTTGGAATGATAAAGTTTAATGAAATTATACAAAACGGAAATACACAACTTAAAGGTGAATTTGAAGGTTCTTGACTATTATCTGCTTTACAAATAAACTTGTAATGGCTAGAAATAAAAGGGATAGAGAGGCAAAAATTTCTATTTTCCAAATTTTCAATGAAAAAAAAGAAACGTGAAATCTACAGCTTATGAGTCACAAGTCTAACAGGCACTTCGGAAATGACTAAGGGTCAGTTTTCTAGGTGACTACTATATGTATGCCATCCTTTAGCCTGTTTCTGGTGGCTTATTGAAAACCTTTCTGCCTGGAGATGTGCTGAACTGGGGTTAGAGTCCCAATGAAGCTCGATAGATTCTTGTAGTGCCTAGTAAGCCTAAAACCTCACCATCCATGTGAGCTAAGGATGGGGGGTTTAGGGGAGCCTATAAATCTACGACTGAGTGGGGAGGGAGTGAGGAGAGCATGGGAGGAATCTGTAAGGGGGAGGAAAAGAATTAGATGGAGAGATAAGGTAAAATATGATATGGAGAGAAGGGGTTTGGTGGAAGAGGACGCCTTTGATAGAAGGCATTGGAAAGGGTGTATCAATCAACAGACCCATTAATGTAGGGTTAACGGTGGAGAAGAAGATAGTTCTGAGGAAGGTAGTTCTACCTGCTGAGTCATTAGCAGCCGTTGCCTAGACATTCCAGGGTCTAGTTTGGATGGAGAGGGTCTTGGGCGCTGATCGTATGTATAAATGGTCAGTCTCGAAGCCAATGTCACTGTCCCTTGCCTCTGCCATTCATGAACAGTGTGACAACAAAAGCCGTATACTTGGAGATTCATTTCTACATAAAATCATATTGAATACTGGACCTCCTATATCAGTCTGTTTGTCTGCATTTGTCTAGAGTCTTAACTTCTTAATCAAGCAGTAGAGAGGTATAATAAGGCTAAATACGCAACGAATACGTGCTTTAAATTTTATTTTAGTTTTTAATAATATCTAATATAGGTATAAGCTGTTATAATCGAATTTCACAGATATTTCAAAATAAAGATTATGCTTCCTATTTTCTTGGTAGGGGAGAGAGGGAATGAAATAATAGGGAAATATAATTCACAATATGAAAAACTTGATTGTATAACACTGAAAATAAACTATAACTGGATAAGAGAATAAATATGGTTACATAGAGGCCATATGTAGCATAATCAAACTCTGTAATTTTAATCGGAAATTCTCCGTAAACATATACGGTTCTCAACCGTATTTTATTGAAATACAGGCGACCGTAATTTTTACTCTACTGTTTTCTATTATATTTTACGGGTTAGTGATATTAATATCAATCTTTTACGTCTATATATCCGTTTTTAAAACGGTAAAGGCCTAGCAAAATTTATCCCCGTATTTTTTACATTATTACTTACACGTATTACTACAAATTACAGAAACTGCAGCGTTGTAATTATGAAACCTAGAGTGGTGGGATGGGTGGAACTTCAAAAATTCACACTTGTAGCAATTGTTTCGGTTGAACAGGCTGGCATTAGTCTTTTTATAGTTTATATATAAAAGCTCTGTACCTTTTTTTATTAAATATTCTATTTTAATTATTCATAACTTCTCTTATAGTTTATCTATTTACTTATTTCCTTTACTCACTGGGCTATTTTCTCCCTGTTGGAGCCCTTGGGCTTATAGCATCCGGTTTTTCCAACTAAGGTTGTAACTTAGCTAATAATAATAATAATAATAATAATAATAATAATAATAATGATGATAATAATAATAATAATAATAATAATAATAATAATAATAATAATAATAATAATAATAATAATAATAATATCAATCTGTGTGCCCGCGTATGTGTGCATATCGATCTGAATATATAGCCATCATTTTTAACGGGTCGCGTACACTAGCGTTTTCACTAACACTAATATAGTTGATACCATCAACGGCAGCACGATTAATATAGGCATACAATTCATATCCGGTTACCATTGAAACACCAAAATCAATCATTCATGGAAAGTGCTATCGCCAATTCATTCTTATCTATCGTTTTATCATTAAACGATAATAATGAACTATATATTGATTTTACTTTCCACGGGACCTCTGTTAGTGCAACTTTGTTAACTAGAGCACGCTTTCCATTTGCTCCAAAACTATGCATTCCGGCAGCTCTCCTCTTTTTGCACAGTAATTAAGAGGTTCTTTAAATGCTTGGGAAAGCAAAAAAAAATTAGCAAGATATGTTACCAAATTGTGGAATGATCTTCCTAATCGGGTAGTTGAATCAGTAGAACTTCAAAAGTTCAAAGTTGGAGCAAATGTTTTTATGTTGACTAGGCTGACATGAGTCTTTTTATTGTTTATATATGACATATCTGTTTTTGACGTTGTTAATAGTTTATATAGGACATATCTGTTTTGACGCTGTTACTGTTTTTAGAATGATATATTGTTAATTTATTCTCATCATTTATTTCCTTATTTCCTTTCCTCACTGGGCTATTTTATAGCATCTTGCTATTCCAACTAGAGTTGTAGCTTGGCTAATAATAATAATAATAATAATAATAATAATAATAATAATAATAATAATAATAATAATAATATAGTCAATCAAACTCAAAGAGTAAGTTCGTGGCGTCAGCGGTCATTTGATACAAATTTATATTCAAACTAGATACTGTACTAAATTAAAAATGGATCAATTACTCAAAAGTGTCACTATTTGTGAATTGTAGGCTATATTTTTTATTTCGTAATACTTAACAATAAATCTTATTCTTTTTAAAGAAACTTTTTTAACGAGAAAGACTATTTTGGCAGCGTATGAGCCTTTTTTCATTTGGCGGGAAATTGGCAGGCATCCTTAGGCAGTGGCCAATAGATGGCGTTAGTGTAGCAAAACGTCGTCTGGGAAAGCTAGTCATTCTCAAAATAGTGGCAGTTGTCAATAGATGGCGTTAGTGTAGCAAAACGTCGTCTGGGAGAGATATTCACTCTGAAAATAGTTTCTTTAAAAACACACTTTAATGTGATTTATATAAAATATTTACTGAATATAAAATAAACATTTCACAAATAGTGACACTTTTGAGTAATTATTTCATTAGTATCTATTTTGCATATATAGCCTACCAAATTTACGCTGACATCACGAACTTTCTTTGGTTGACTAGACCTATCAGGCCTATGTTGACGATGTCGGTTCCTTGTCGCTTAGTACCCCCCTCCACCAACCCCTCCCCCTCCCCCCTCTCGCAACATATCTTGCTATTTTTTTCTTTCCCAGCATTTAAAGAACCTCCCAATTACTGTGCAAAAAGAGGAGAGCTGCAGGAATGCATAATTTTGGAGTAAATGGAGAGCGTTCTTGTAAACAAATACCAAACTTTGAATCTAAAGGCGGGTTCACACGGTCGAACGGTTCGTCGAACGCGCTTCGACAGAAATGGGTTTGAAGTGATGTTCGAACATATGAACGGGGTATTTGGTTGTCGAACACGTTCGTCGAACGCGGTACCACAGAAATGGGTTTGAAGGGATGTTCGAACGTGTGAACGTGGTATTTGGTTATCAAACACGTTCGTCGAACGCGGTACCACAGACATGGGTTTGAAGGGATGTTCGAACGGGTGAAGGGGGTATTTGGTTGTCGAACACGTTCGTCGAACGGTTTGAAGGAAGTCTGTTCTCACCTGACTTTTGTGGGCGGGGCTTTATTATCCACAAACCTTATGCATTTTGTCTCCACCTCTTCGAGCTGATTGACAAGCAAGTTCGAAAACCGGGTTTGAGGAACACAACTTTGCAGTCATATTTAAAATGAAAATTTGCTTTCAGATCTTAAAATCTGGCTAGCTCTTTCTTGGCCTACAGACCAGAAGCACAAGATCTACTCATATGAATATGCGTGTGTATATATATATATATATATATATATATATATATATATATATATATATATATACATATATATATATATATATACATTCATACGCATATATATATACATATAGTTATACAGGCTAAACATATGCATATATACATATATATATATGCATATATATGCACATATATATATATATATATATATATATATATATATATATATACATATATATACATATATATATATACATATATATATACATACATACATACATACATACATACAAACATGTAAAGAACATAAAACGCACACACACAAATATATACATGCTACATTTTTTTCCCATTTAGACGTGTTTTTCATATTCTTATAAGATATATATTATACTCCTAATATCTGGATTCTCTCTACCTCGGGATCAGAGACCCAAGGGGGAATCAACCCAAAGATAATAGCTTTTGGGCCGGCCGGGGAATCGAACCCGGGCCCAAGAAATTGTGATTCCATTGACATAGCAATGTGTGCGTTTATTGGTATGAAAATGTTTTGGTGCCACATGTTACATTACCAGTTTCTCTCCACGAGTGAAATCTTTATGTATGTGTAACCCATTTTCTATGGAAATGGCTTCAAGAAGGTGGAATCCGTTTTCTTTGATGTCGACGAATCTGAAACTTTGTGACGTAATCACTTTTTACAAATGCTCCATCATTTATTTAAAAGAACCATTTCTATAGAAGCCGCATAGTTATGTTAACATTACTGTAAGTATGGTACTTGTTAGTTAGTTAACTGTGGTGGGTATCAGGGAGGATGGATAGGGGCATTGAGGCTAATAAGTTCATGTTAAATCAGAAGTGTAACACCTAATGACTATTCTCTATCTACACAATCAGACAGACTCTCTCTCTCTCTCTCTCTCTCTCTCTCTCTCTCTCTCTCTCTCTCTCTCTCTCTCTCTCTCTCTCTCTCTCTCTCTCTCTAAAAGCGCCAGAGGCCTCATAAATAAACGAATTTACGTGATCATAAATTTGAGTAACATTTTCAGTTCCAGCTGAAATAATTTGAATATTGTGATGAATTTATTTTACTTTATTTTGAATGTTTATGATGATAAAATTTGGAAATAAACAAGTGAGAAAAATGAGATTTTCACTTAAAATGAGAACCAGTTAAATGAACTATGCGAAGAAAAATGAATAAAAATTAGTACACTTTCAACGCACTCATGCAATTGCTTTTGATGACTTTTTTTTTTTTAGTAAATAAGATTAAATGTTCCTCTCTCTAATATACCCTTTGGTTTATTTTCATTAGGAAATTGTGAAAAATCTCAACTTTATTAATAATAATAATAATAATAATAATAATGGTAACAATAATAATAATAATAATAATAATAATAATAATAATAATAATAATAATAATAATGTGAATCATAATAATAACAATAATAATAATGATAACAATAATAATGATATTTGAATTATTAGTACAAATTTATCTCACTTTGTCACAAAATTCGTGTTCAAAGATTAACGATCTTGGCTATTGTTTTTATTTCCTAATACGTATGCCTACTTATTACAGTAAGGACCCACACCCACACCCACACACACACACACACACACACACACACACACACACACACACAAAAAAAAAAAAAAAGGCTCTATCTGTTTTTGGAGGGTATGAGTATGAGATTTTGTGAATTTTCTAAGGTCTTGTAATTTCTGTTATCCTGCAAAGTTATTTATTATGAATAAACTTGATTTTATCAATCTCGACAAATGATACTGTAACAGATGTAACCTTTTCAATTAATTATTAACATAAGTACATATATCAAAGATGGCAAACCTACGCACGCATACATCATCATCTTTCCTACCGTTTAAAGGTTTAAAGGTCGCTCATGAATGGCAGAGGCAAAGGACAATGACCATGCCCTAGCAGGACAATGTCATAGAGACTGACTATATATACATAAGATTAGCGATCAAGCCCCCTCTCCGCCTAAGCTAGGACCAGGAATGGCCAGGCAATGGCTGTTGATGACTCAGCAAGTAGACGTATAGGCTACCTCAAACCCAATCACCCCCGCCCCCCACACCCGCAGTTTTGTTTACAAGGATGGTGAGGTTGCAGACACAACAAGAAATTAGAGTTTGAGCATGACTCGAACCCCAGTCTAGCAGATCGCCAGGAAGGGTCGTATAAATTACCATTCTTACGATGAGGGGTTGGTTGCCTGATGCGATCTCTAATAGCATCATACATGATTACGTGTACATAATGACAAAGAATTGACTGAGCGCATACCTCTGCTATACTGACATTAATCTATCGAAAACTAGAAGGGCACACAGTAGAGCGCAGACCTCCGCCGCGCAGCTTATTTCCCGACCTTTTGCTTGAGCATGACCTTGACCTTTGACCTAGACCTTCCAATATTTAATCATTTCCAGCTCTTTACATAACAGTCAATCCCTGCAAGTTCCATTACTCTACGATTAAAATTGTGGCCAGGAAGATGTTCACAAGCAAACACACAGATACAAACAAAAGGGGGTTAAACATAACCTCCTTCCAACTTCGTTGGCGGGGGTAATTAAAGAAACCGACTCCACCTCTGAAATAGTTTCCATTTATATAAAACGAATAAACTTTTCCTTGCCTCATAATTCCGCCTTTCCAAAGTGGCATTAAAATCCTTTAATAATATAGGGAGTGCGTAATTCACACACACACACACACACACACACACACACACACACACACACACAACAACAACAACAACAACAACAACCTAAAATTCATGCCCGATTTTATTAGGTATGAGAAACACAAAATTTATCTTGAAAAATATACACGAATGCATAAGTTATACACTGGTATGTATTTCATCTACACATCAACAATAATACACAAAGTAAACGAGCAAAAATATCATATGGAAAAATGACCGCAAGCATATCAACTATGGTACGTAGTCGTGCAGAAATGCACGCAAGGTCAAGAGATGAATATAAGTTTCACGGATAGTTTGTATCGTGTCCTGTCGATATTTAGACTCATAATGAAGGTCGTGTATACGGCACTGAAAAATATCGTTAGTCTAACCGACCATTTCAAAATATTGTCTACGCTCTTATGAGGCATTTAAATAAATACATATATACATATAAATGTGTATATGTATATATATTATATGTGTATATATATCTACATATATATTTGTATATATATATATATATATATATATATGTATATATATATCTACACACATATATATATATATATATATATATATATACATAAATATACATATATATACATATCTACATATATATACACACTTATATATATATACATATATATACACACATATATTCACGTCTGAGGTTTGGCCTTTTCATCACAACGCTGGCCATTGCGGATTGGTGATGGCTCACAGCAAACCAACCTAGTATGGGTGGCACTGACTGATATAGCTTTGTTGATCATGGCGATACACAAACCTTTTCACCTCACCACATTAAGATATCCCCACTCAGAAAGTGATATACTGTTTATATATATATATATATATATATATATATATATATATATATATATATATATATATATATATATATATATATATATATATATACCTAGATCTATTACCTTAGAACTTTTCCCACTTGAAGATAGTGGTGCCAGAACTGTTCATCCTTAGGTGTCGCAGCAAGTCCGAAAGGGTGCGATTGCTAGGCCTACACCTTTTTTTTTCTGACTCAAGAAATGCCTATTCTAAGCACTCATTTAAGGAAGTGTGAACTTACGCTTCTAATTATTCACATGAGAACTGAATCTCTATTGCTTTTCATTCCATTGTTATTTCTTATTTTCATGAACTGCTTTGAAAGCAGTCACAAAGCATTACCTAAGGTAGAAATAGAGAATAAAGAGAATTGTTTCTTATAAAAAGATTGAATATGATGAAAAGGAAAATAGAGAATTCATAGAATTATTTATAATAAAAAGTCTGAATATGCAGAAAATGTGAATGGAGAATCAAGAGAATTGTTTCTTATAAAAAGATGGATTAAAACATTTATACCGTTTAGAGTGTGTATCATAAAGAGAAAATATAAAACTAATGAAATAAATGAAGTAAAAAGTAAAATCAAATGCTAAATATCGAGAATTACTTGATAAACATTCCCGGACATGTACTCTCGCAAACAAACACACACACGCACAAACACACAAGAACGAGAGCCTGCTCTGGCATAAGGCCAACCAAAACATAACCGACTAAACAATTCATGCGCAAGCACTCACAAAGCAACGCAAGCAAACAGATAAACAAACACACACAGAAAATTGGAAACGCGATAGTTCGAAACATCAGTCGCATGCAAATGAGGAAAGAGCGTGCTTGCTCGGGCCAAAAAGAAATTGCTTTTCATTTTGCCCTTCGCTGCTTCCTCTCTGTGTTTAGGCCAAGGTCGAAAACGTTGGCCAAATCGTTTGCATCGCTATGTTTTTTTTTAATACAAGAACGTTTATGCGATGGAAACTCGAGTGTAAGATTGCTTTCATAGCGATCGCTTCGGTTGGTTTCGTCCGTGGTGGGATGCTTTGGTCAGGGGTGGGTCGGCTTGGTTAGGGGTGGGTTGGTTTGGTCCAGGGTGGCTCGGTTTGGTCCAGGGTGGGTCGGCTTAGTCCACGGTGGGTCGGCTTGGTCCGGGTGGGTTGGTTTGGTCAGGGTGGGTTGGTTTCGTCAGGGTGGGTCACCCTGGTCCAGGGTGGGTCAGCCTGGTCTGGGGTGGGTTGGTTTGGTCCGGGTTGGGTTGGTTAGGTCCGGGGTGGGTCAGCCTTGTCGGAGGGAGTTGGTTTGGTCCGGGGTGGGTCGGCCTGGTCCGG
>NC_090734.1:141499227-141504227 GCF_036898095.1 Palaemon carinicauda
TGGTTCCGACCGGGGCTCTGATCCCAAAGTCGATAAGAGATTCCAGACATTAATGTATTAAAATATATGACTTATTTGTGTGTGTATATATATGTATATATATATATATATATATATATATATATATATATATATATATATATGCAAAATAATCATTCTATATACGCATCCCCTCATTCGTAACTGGCAATTTAATAGTTGAAAAGTAATGTACTAGAGAGAGAGAGAGAGAGAGAGAGGGGGGGGGATTCATACAAAATCATTGAGTCAAGATAAAAAAAATAATGTAAGTGACATACGATTTCACAGAGGTTCCCAAGGAAATTGTTGCCATAACTTTGTAGCTGAGCCGGTCTACAGATTTGCATGAATGCATTTGAAAGTGCAAGGGCAGTCGTCAATGTTTTCCTAAGACTAATCAGACATTCACTTTATTGACGTTATTTATTGTTTTTTATCATACAAGCTTTACAGTATTGCCTTGGATCATTGGTGATATTTGGTGTTGCATGATTTCTGGATTAGATTTCGGATACTTAAATTTGTTTTTTTTTACGAATGATAAAACTATTCAATAGCCAAATTCTAAATCTTAATATTTAGCAAATAGAAAGATAATCTTTTCAAGTTATTAGAAATCTAGCCTAAACAGAAAACTGTCAAGAAATCATAAAAATTATTTTGAAATTTTTGAATTTCGAATTGAATATATAACTAAATCTGTTTTTTTTACGAATGACAAAACTATTCAATAGCCAAAATCTAAATCTTAATATTTAGTAAATAGAAAGATAACCTTTTTAAGTTATTAGAAATCTGGCCTAAACAGAAAACTATCAAGAAATCATAAAAAATTATTTTGAAGTTTTTTAATTTCGAATTGAATGTATAACTAAATCTGGTTTTTTTTTACGAATGACAAAACTATTCTATAGCCAAAATCTAAATCTTAATATTTAGTAAATAGAAAGATAAGTTTTTAAGTTTTTAGAAATCTGGCCTAAACAGAAAACTGTCAAGAAATCATAAAAATTATTTTGAAATTTTTGAATTTCGAATTGAATATATAACTAAATCTGTTTTTTTTTTTACGAATGACAAAACTATTCAATAGCCAAATTCTAAATCTTAATATTTAGCAAATAGAAAGATAATCTTTTCAAGTTATTAGAAATCTAGCCTAAACAGAAAACTGTCAAGAAATTATATAAAATTATTTTGAAGTTTTTGAATTTCGAATTGAATATATAAAGGACAAACCTATTCGCTGACCAAAAGTAAAATTCAAATATTGGTTAGATAGAAAAAATTACCTCTTGAAGACGTAATGAATAGATTAAAATGAAACAAAAAAATATTAAAAAAAAAATTGTGAAAGCTTTAAGTATCAAATTGAATATATAAGATTTTAATTTCTTTTCACAACGAACAAAACTATTCACTGACCAAAATTCTAATTCTAATATTGGGTAAACAGGAAAAAAAATCTTTAGTAGCAATAAGGAATTTAAACAAAATAGTAAACGATAAAAGAAATATAAAAAAAAACGAGGAGGAAGGAAAGTGATATAACCAAAATATTCCAATATAGGGTAGATAGAAAAATAATCTTTTGTAGCAATAAGGAATTTAAACTAAAAAGAAAACTATAAAAAAAGATTAAAAAAACGAGTTGGAAGGAAAGTGATATAAGCAAAATATTCCAATATTGGGTAGACAGAAAAATAATCTTTGTAGCAATAAGAAATTTAAACTAAAAAGGAAACTATAAAAAAATAGATTATTAAAAAAAACGATTTGGAAGGAAAGTGATATAAGCAAAATATTCCAATATTGGGTAGACAGAAAAATAATCTTTGTAGCAATAAGGAATTTAAACTAAAAAGAAAACGATGTAAAAAAGATTATTAAAAAAATGAGTAGGAAGAAAAGTAATATAACCAAAATATTCCAATATTGGGTAGGCCAAAAAATAATCTTTTGTAGCAATAAGGAATTTAAACTAAAAAGAAAACAATGTAAAAAAGATTATCAAAAAAACGAGTAGGAAGGAAAGTAATATAACCATAACACAACCATACGATTTACTCCAAAAACAGAATATGATAATTCATTCCTTCCCACAGCACGACATATCATCAAAGGAATAACACGACGTAATACATAGCATTACGGTAACGGAACTTTGCTCAAGCAGGTGCTGCATATCTCGGAGAGACATGACAGCCCTTTTGCACTCGAAGGCTTGACCTCCACATTGCAGGCACCGATGATTGTCACAACTCGAGTTTGGGAAAACTGCGAGCGAAAATAGCGTTAGTTACGCCAGAGAACAACGTGATTAGCCAATAAGTGATTTACATGGCATTTTTGGAATTTTGAAGTCTACTTCCCATTGGAGGGGAGAGAGAGAGAGAGAGAGAGAGAGAGAGAGAGAGAGAGAGAGTCTACTTCCCATTGGGGAGGAGAGAGAGAGAGAGAGAGACAGAGAGAGAGTGTATTTCCCATTGGGAGAGAGAGAGTACTTTCCATTGACTTTCCATTGAGAGAGAGAGAGGTTATTTTCCATTGAGAGAGAGAGGGTACTTTCCATTGAGAGAGAGAGAGAGAGTACTTTCCATTGAGAGAGAGAGAGAGGTTATTTTCCATTGAGAGAGAGAGAGGTTATTTTCCATTGAGAGAGAGAGAGAGGGTACTTTCCATTGAGAGAGAGAGAGAGAGTACTTTCCATTGAGAGAGAGAGAAAGAGAGAGAGAGAGTACTTCCCATTGAGAGAGAGAGAGAGAGAAAGAGAGTACTTCCCATTGAGAGAGAGAGAGAGAGAGAGAGAGAGAGAGAGAGAGAGAGAGAGAGAGAGAGAGAGAGAGAGAGAGGTAAGAAGGGCGAGGTTGACAAATGATATTGCAAGAGACCATGGGTTTTGATATTGAAGGAGGGGGTGATGGACAGTAGAGGGGTGAGATAGGGAGAAAGGGTGACAGTAGAGGGGTGAGATAAGAGGATGGGGGTGAGATAACGGGGGTGAGGGGTGTTATGACTGGCCTCTACATGGCGTCACGGGCTCTTACTGCAAGATTGCTCGAGTACATCACAGGTATAAAAAGGTGAGGCAGAAATCACTTGACATCATTACACTGAGTAACTCCTTTAGAGAACAAACATGAAAGTGCTGGTAAGAAGAACAACAGAACAGCTGTTGGTGATATTTGTGATACTTTTACATTATTGAATAAGTAATTTCTAACTTTTTTTTTTATTTAGACTATTTACTTATCCCCAGTTTACTTTGTATCATTGTTACAAATGTGATTGTTTTACCAGTTTTCTTTGTATCTTTGTTACAAAAGTGATTTTATTCCAGTTCTTTCTTTATTTTTTTTTCTTTTTTTTTTTTGGTACCGTTGATACAAAAGTGATCATTTTTTAAGTTTTATGCCTTTTTATTAATTTACTTAATCTTATGAGATATTTTCACAAGTTTAAAGATTATGATATTGCATAAACAACGAATATCATTCGAAAAGAAAATATTAATATCTGAAATTATTCTGAAAATATCGTTTGATTGTGAACACAAATTGTTGAAGTGTAGAGTGAACAGTGATCTGTGTAAACCTTTATAAGAATGTAAAAATTAATACCGTAAGAAAAATTCTAATTTATTTGAATTTACGTACCAATATCACCTGAAATTTGAATTATAAATACTAAATTAATACATAATATGCCCATTGATATATCAAAGTTATCGTTCATTTGATAATCCGCCCTTTAATTGTGTATCATAATTTCAACTCCTATCTAATACCTACTCGGTCATTCAGTAATTTTAATAGTACCATTCATTCATTCATTATTCACTTGTTTATCTTTTCGAAAATTGTTCACATAAGACAAGCTAAGAATTTCTTTTATTCATATCTATTTATGATACCGTTCACTTGGAATTCTGTTGCAATTAATTTCCCACACTTTACTATTTTGCTTTTACAATAAGCGTTGCTGTGTTGTATGTGTCAACAACAACAACAACATGTTGCTTTGTTGAATCGGATTGTATTGATGTGTAATAATTATGAAAGTAATTATTATAATATCAATGACAGTATTATAATAATGGAGAACTTACTTAAATTTCATATATTTGTGCAAAACATAATAATTTACTTGAATGGAGAATATCAGTCCTTATATTTTTGCACATTCAACAGAGAGAGAGAGAGAGAGAGAGAGAGAGAGAGAGAGAGAGAGAGAGAGAGAGAGAGAGAGAGAGAGAATAATAATAATACTACTACTACTAATAATAATAATAATAATAATAATAAAAATAATAATAATAAGTACCGTTTCTCTCCGCCAGGTGATCCTCTCGTGCGTCGCCTTGGTCTCGGCCACCCAGAAAAGGGAAGCCGATGCCAAAGCTGAGCCCGGTGGCCATGGCCACGGAGTCGTCGTTGGCCATTCGGTTACCCATACCCATGGACATGGACATGGCCATGGACATGGACATGGCCATGGTTTTGGTCATGGTATAGGACACGGCCCTTGGTCATGGAATCGGTATTGGTCATGGTTTAGGCCATGGACACGGCATTGGCCATGGTATTGGCCATGGTATTGGCCACGGTCACGTCACTGAACATGTTGTTATTGGACATGATCATGGATTCGGCCACGGACACGGACATGGACATGGCCTCATCGGAGTTGGCCATGGTCATGGGTTTGGACACGGTCATGGATTCGGACATGGTCATGGACATGGACATGGCATCATCGAAGTTGGGCACGGACATGGACATGGACACGGTCACGGACATGGCCATGACCACAGCATCCACGTTGTCGAACATGTAGAACATGGCCACGGCCACCACGGACACGGCCACCACGGACACGGACACACCATCGTCCACGGAGACATCGGCCACGGCATTGGACATGGCCACGGCATTGGACATGGCCACGGCATTGGACACGGCCACGGTATTGGACACGGC
>NC_090734.1:141509227-141516727 GCF_036898095.1 Palaemon carinicauda
AGCGACATGTCAATATCCACCCAAGCGTGAATAAATCTCCATAATTCTAGAAGTTTTTTTATTACTGCATAGTTTACGAGTGCCAACGTTATACAGTATTTGACAAAAGCAAATAAGTTAATGTAATATACTGCTTGAAGTTTCAGTTTGAAAATAGAATTGCAAGATAGCATACCAGCCCCAACCGTCCTTATTTCGACAAATATTTATGATAAATTCACATGAAGAAAAAAGAAAGAAAAAAATAATTAGATGAGTGGCCCCTACAAAGTATTGCGAATGCGAAAATCCTTTGGTCAAGATCAATGCAATATTTTTTGGACAAAAATTCATGATGAACTAACACGACTAGAAAAAAAAATAAGATGAGTGTCATATACAAGATGATGCGCATGTAAAAATCCTTTGGTCAAAAGCAATGACAATATTGAACCAAAAAAAAAAAAGAATAAGTAGCCTACTTACATAATACTGTATATTCTGAAGTTTTTCTTATATCATGAACTGGATATTACTCTTAATTTACGATTCTTGAACTATTCAGGTTATTTTGGATTACAAGTGAAATTAATGCAACCTTTGATATAAATCAAATCAAGTCATAAACAATATATAATTCATAAATGCAAAAACTGCGTGATCTCATTGAGTTAAAGTCTACGGGTATTTTACTCCATGATAAAAAAACATCTAAGGTTGTGGTGACCGATTGGGGAACGCCCCTGACTGGTGAACGCCAAATTGACTGGAGTTCAAGTTCCGCTCAAACTCGTTAGTTTCTTTGGTAGCTGCACTCAAACCACCCCTGTGAGCTAAGGATTGGGGGGGGGGGGGAGAGGGTAGCCTATAGGTCTATCTGCTGAGTCCTCAACAGCCATTGCCTGACCCTCCTTGATCCTAGCTTTGGTGGAGAGGGGGCTTGGGCGCTGATCATATGTATATATGGTCAGTCTCTATGGCATTATCCTGCTTGATAGGGCAATGTCACTGTCCCTTGCCTCTGCCATTCATGAGTAACCTTTAAACCATCAAGAGACTGTTCAAATAAAATTCTACAGTATCAATTTATCTTTTGTGTCTTTTGTATGTAAGTATGTATGTACGTATTTATGTATGTATACATACATAATACACACCGACACATGCATACATATACCGTATATGTATTACAGCCTAAAAAACCACGAAAGAAAATATATATTCAGCAGTCATTTTTGACGGGTCGAGTACACTCGTATACAATATTTTCCCTCCCTGTGTAGCTTCCTGAATTGATTCTAGCAAGCATCGTACCTTGTCACTCAGTAAAAAGGAAAACAAAAAAAAGTACACTTTTTCATTTTATACAACTTTGTAGCGAAAACGGAAAGGCATTTTAAATGGGGGATCAATTTCCCGAGAAATATATCTCACTGTCATTTTTGACAGGTTGCGTATACTTGATCCAGTATTTTCCCTCCCCGTATAGCTTGCAGCTAGAATTCTAGCACCGTGTCTTGTTCCTCAGTAAAAAATAGATTTTTTATCTTCTATACAACTTTGTAGCGAAAACGGAGAGTCATTTTTAATGGGGGAGTAATTTGCCGAGAAAATGTGTTTATATATATATATATATATATATATATATATATATATATATATATATATATATATATATATATATATATATATATATATATTATATATATTATATATTATATATATACGTAGTATATATATTATATACTATATATATATTATATATATATATTATACGCATTATATATATTATATATTATATACTATATATATATTATATATTTTATATATATATATATATACGGTGTATATATATACAGTATATATGTACAATATATATATATATATATATATATATATATATATACAATATTATAAAACATAATATATACATATATATATATATATATATATATATATATATATATATATATATATATATATATATATATATGACTATACAGTAAGGAAAAGTATTCCTGGACAAGGGTGAAATCTTTCATTACATACAGAGGAAGAGAATTTTATTCTTCTTTTATATTTTCCGCCTTTGGTTACAGAGTTCCCAGCCACTTCAAAGCCAGAATATGGGTCAATGGGAAAAGCACAATATACCTGGTGGACCTTCTTTTGTGAGATTAAGCTTTCATATTAATGCATATTATATTTATTCGCTGATATATTTATTATTATCAGCTGGAATAAAATAATACTTCCGCTTCACAGTGAAATAAAATTAAATGTTTCCCTATCCTCGTCTTTCTTATTTCTCGCTTCTCCATTCTCCCTTCCCTTAAATAAAAAATAAAATAAAAAAATATCAATGACTAGTACAGTGGTTGTGGTGGACGATGTGGTAACGTCCCTGAATGGTGAACGCCAGACTGGTGTTCCAGTCTCGTTCAAACTCGTTAGTTTCTTTGGTCGCTGCAATCTCACCATTCTTGTGAGCTGAGATTGGGGGTTTGGGGGGGGGTTTAGAGGAGCCTATAGGTTTATCTGCCGAGTTATCATCAGCCATTGCCTGGCCTTCCTTGTTCCTAGCTTGGGTGAAGGGGCTTGGGCGCTGATAATATGTATATATGGTCAGTCTTTAGGGCATTGTCCTGCTTGGTAGGGCAATGTCACTATCCCTTGCCTCTGCCATTCATGAGTGGCCTTTAAACCTTTAAACATGTTTGTCTAGTGTTCGCATGGAGGCAGATTGCTCCCAGCCCGGGACCGTGAGTTTAAGCTATTTACTGGGGAGGCCACTGCTGGGGTTAGGCACCAAAGTGGGGGATTGTGCTTGCCCTGCTGACGTTCTGGTGAGCATCTATTTTAATGAAACTTGGACTAAAACCAGACACTTTTAACGTTAAACAAACTACAATACATAAATACTTAAGACTAAACTCCTATGTTCTTATGTCTGAGAATTTCATTTCTTACCCGTCTGCTAATCCGATTTTTCTTGGAGGAAATGCAATTGAAAAAATAATGAATGCAAATGGTTTCTTTTATACCGGATTAATTTCTTCTTTGGTTGCATTTATACACGAGAAATGTTCCCACGAAGATATCCTTGGGGACATGAATTTTCCGACGCAATGAATTTATATTAGAGTCTTTGTCTTAAAATATTTATTTCCCATCCAAGCATTTCGATGGCTTCAATATTCACATTATTTTACTTTCTCGCGTTTTATTACTTTTATTTCGTTTCGAGTATAGTTTGTGCGTATCGTCAATTAGGTGGTAACAGTCGGCGTAAATGCAACTAACTTTATTTCAACGGACAGCGAGCTTTTATAACAACAGTTTCAGTGAAAGGTCACAAAAATTCAAACAGATTGATACAAGCAGATAGAGGCATAAACAGGTTATCAGGGCGAGGGTAGATCGAAAAAAAAAGAAAAAAAAAAACGATAGTGTACGAGCGTGTGTGATATATGTGTGGTAAGTTTTTTCAGGGATTTAAAAAAAAATCTTTACAATCATGGGAAACTTATTGTAAGGATTTTAATATTTCTTTTCGTTTGTTATGATTTTCATGCATTATTTTCCATTAATGAATACATTTATAGCAGAATATCAGTTTAGCATCATTTCTATAAAGAGAAAAATTTAAATGAGACTAATTTAACCAATCTTTTTATCATGTTTCTTACCTTTATTTCAAGGTTGAGTTTCATAAACAATTGATGTTTCCATACAGATAAAAAAAGCAAATATGTTTTAGAGCTTGTTAGTTATCCTAATTATCATATATTTTGTTGTTATCCTCATTACCATACATTTAGTTTTTTTAATTACTTCGCAAACAACATCGTTCAAAAGTGACTAAAGAATTGATCCGTTAACCCTGAAATGTAAATCTACTTAGGTGGAACTTTTCCAATCTTTCAAGCGGTTATCAAAATACCTCTCCGACATGTATTCTCTCCTTTCATATCAGAAAACATTAGGAATTATACTATTCTAAAATTATATACGGTTGCTACTATTTTGAGTGGTCCGTTGTCAAAATCCCTGAAATAAATTAAGGACTAAATTCCCCCAAATTAACTTACAATTAGGAACCATTAATCCTTGCCAGCAATGAGCACGGCACGTGCCAATCATCCATAAGACCGAATTAATTTTGTATCTTCGCCCAATACTAAGACCCAAATGGTCAACGAACATTTCACAGACACTTTATTCATAAGTGGAGGAAATAAATAGATGAATTATTACGATTACCTACTATAATGTAAGCAAGCCGTCAAAAAATGGTCTAAATATTTAGATAAATATGGACACACACACCCACAGATTTAACCTTTCCCACCCCCTCCAATTTCCTAACTAAAACATACATATATATACACATATATACATATATATATAATATATATATATATATATAAATATATATACAATATAAATATATATATACACTTATATACACACATATATATATAATATATATATAAATATATATACAATATATATATATATATATATATATACATTTATATGCTTATATATAATATAAATATATATATATACATATATATACATATATACTGTATACATACACGCACACACATATATGTATATATACGCACATATATATAAAATATATATATAATATAAATATATATATATACATATATATATAATATGGATATATATATATAACATAAATATATATATATATATATATATATATATGTATATATAATATATAAATAATATATATATATAATATATATATAATAAATATAAATATAATATAAAATATACATATAAATACATATACATATATACATATATACACATATATACACACACGTATATATATACATATATATAATATATATACTGTATATATACAGTTTATATAGGCTATATATATATACATATATACATATACATATATATATATATATATATATATGCAGTCACGTTACTATTTATAATATAGAGGAGATTGGTTTCCTAAAAAGGCATATGGTAACTGTATCTTTTGATCGATATTCTTGGGAGGATAAAAAAAAAAATATATGTGGCCGCAAACAGAACCACGTCAGCTTTACTGTATACAAGTTATTGATTGGCGAATATGAAATGAGTCTCACTATTGTCAAACCTTTCGTATTATTTGACTTTTTTTGTGGAGTAAAGATTCCTCCAGATAATGTCTTCAAGATTCCTCCAGATAATGTCTTCTTACGTGCATTTTCGAGACCTATTTTTCGTATCCTTTCCATTGTCGTTGGCTTGTTTATTCATTTGCCAATTAGCACATCCTTAGTTGTGCCTAAGCGTTCCCTTCTGTATCACTTAATTATGGTATTATATATTTCCATTTCTATTCCCAGTCTCTTTTATCTCTCTTTTATCGTGTTTCCGCTTGATTTCTTAACATTTCGAAACTCAAAAATATTTCCATTTCTATTCCCAGTCTCTTTCATCTCTCTTTTGTCGTGTTTTCACTTATAAATATTTCCATTTCTATTACCAGTCTCTTTCATCTCTCTTTTATCGTGTTTCTGCTTGATTCCCAATCACTTCGCCAGTCATTGAAAAAAAAAAAAAAAAAAAAAAATCCCCTCCCATGTTGCGTTATTTGTGGCTGAAAACTCTGAGTGGTATAGTTCTTTCACAAATACTTTACCCTATGTGGTTTATGACTTTTATAGCTAAAAGGGCCGCAGGAATTAATTCTTATGGAGGATTGCTATTCTAAGAGAATATCTATAGAATAAATAGAGTAGTGCAGAAAAGAGGGAGAGATTGGGCTTGTGTATACACCGCATATTTCTACGGGATAATGTTTGGATATTGTATTTTATACAGCCGAGGTGGGGCGGGAAAATTTTGTATGTGATTTTTTAAATATAATGGTGCATTGTATTTTTTACTTAAATATGTGAAGCGCTTCTGCGTATAAAAAGCTTTAAAAAATAGGCCACGCTGTTGAAAATTTGCCCTAAAGAACGGTAAAAATAGTGGGAAAAAATGTTGACATGCAGTTACCGTTTTAAAAACTGATATATTGACGTAAAGGAGTGATATAATAATAATAATAAATAATAATAATAATAATAATAATAATATATTTCCTTTTTTATGGTTACGCACAATAGCATTGCCAGACGTATAACTACGCAATCTCTCGCCGTCCCTCGAGTCACCAACCCATAAAACATAAGAACAAAGTATGGTACAATTACGGTCGCCTGTATTTTAATGAAATACGGCTAAGAAAAGTATATTTTACGAAGAATTTCTAAATAAGATTACGGTTTTTGTAACAGTGCATGAAAAATGAAACGCCAAGTATCATTTCACAAAAAGTATATCAAGGGACTGAAATAAATTTGTGTGGCTGTTTCTGGATGTCGGTTCACAAAGGTATCTCAAAAGAGTTGATTGATTTAAAGTTGATTGATTGATTTCATTAGTAAACAGGTAAATCTATAGGGGCACTCAGTAGAGCGCAGACCTCCGCCGCTCCAGCTTATTTCTCGACCTTTTGCTTGACCTTGACCTTTGACCTTTAACCTTAACATATTAATTGGTGTGGATTTTTATACACTCAAATATTAATCAAGTTTGAAGTCTCTGTGTTAACTATCTCCAAACTTAAGGCTGATAACATGAATTGGACATATTGCTTAACCGTGACCTTGTCCTTTGACCCTGACCTTTGACCTTGACCCTCCAAAATTACAAAAATTCCAGCTGCTTACATAACAGTTAATCCCTGCAAGTTTCATTACTCTGCAATTAAAATTGTGGCTAGGATGCTGTTCATAAGCAAATACACATATATCACACAAAACCTCAACCAGGAGGTAAAACATAACCTCCTTCCAACTTCGTTGACGGAAGTTAAACAGAGGTAATTAAAACACGATTAGTAATTACCGCTGCTCCGACTAACAATTATTCGGCGTTTTTAATAACCACAAAACAGTACTGTGATGTCCTTTTAATATTATTGTGCTTCAGATTGGTTATTACTTCCCTAATGCAAACGATAAATGACACTATGGGATCCTCCTCATATGGAATACAAGTAATTTCTGCCATTTAGTAATCAATGAAGTTCAATGAGACCCTTCACAAATTTCTGCCATTTAGTAATCAATGAAGTTCAATGAGACCCTTCACAAATTTCTGCCATTTAGTAATCAATGAAGCTCAATGAGACCCTTCACAAATTTCTGCCATTTAGTAATCAATGAAGCTCAATGAGACCCTTCACAAATTTCTGCCATTTAGTAATCAATGAAGCTCAATGAGACCCTTCACAAATTTCTGCCATTTAGTAATCAATGAAGCTCAATGAGACCCTTCACAAATTTCTGCCATTTAGTAATCAATGAAGCTCAATGAGACCCTTCACAAATTTCTGCCATTTAGTAATCAATGAAGTTCAATGAGACCCTTCACAAATTTCTGCCATTTAGTAATCAATGAAGCTCAATGAGACCCTTCACAAATTTC
>NC_090734.1:141521727-141525634 GCF_036898095.1 Palaemon carinicauda
TGGGCGGTCAGTCCTGCGCATTTTTGCAGATTGCGCGGCCTCTTGCAGCTAATCTTCGTTGCCAGCGATGAGATTCCGCAGTGATATCGCCTCCGGGGCCATTCCTATGCAAGTCTTGCCAACCCCTCGCACGTTTTATATGCTCCCTCGAGCATTCGCAACCCCCTTGCCCTTATTCCCCCATCTCTCCTCCCCTCCCCTCCCCCTCCCCTCCCACACAACCCCCACCCCCAAACGAGGACCCTTTATGTTTAGGTTGTATATAGCATTTTTTTATTCTTTGATTTACAGTGATGCAAATTCTAGAAGACGACGACTTTACTTTGGAGAGTTTGTGAGTTACTGGTTCAAATCTATCATGTCTTCATATAGTAGATTTTTTTAAAGGTTGTCTTTTTCTTAATAATCTTTTAGATATCTCGAGTATTCGCAATTGTTTTTTGTTCTATGTTCTGCTTTTCCTTTTATCCCCTATTCTAATTTATTGAATCTCTCTCTCTCTCTCTCTCTCTCTCTCTCTCTCTCTCTCTCTCTCTCTCCCTTGACTGGTGAACGCTAGACTGGGGTTCCAGTCCCGCTCAAATTCAATAGGTTCTTTGGTCGCTCCAACATCACCATCCTTATGAGCTAAAGAAGGGAGGTTTGGGGGAGCCTATAAGTCTATCTGCTGAGATATCAGCAGCCATTGCCTGGCCCTCCTTGGTCCTAGCTTGGATGGAGAGGTGGCATGAAAGCTGATCATATGTATATATGGTCAGAGTCTAGGGCATTGTCTATTTGATAGGGCGATGTCACTGTCCTTGCCTCTGCCATTCATGAGCGGCCTTTAAACTTTTTAAACTGTTAAAGTAAATATGGGAAGGAATTCATATGGCAAAAGTATTTGAGCAGTGGAGATATTAGGGAAGGAGTGAGGTAATTATAGAGGACTCCCAGGAAGAGAACGTTTATTGGAGGTCTTGGGAGAATACTGGGGAGATCGGTGAATAGCAATACGGTTTCATTAGAGGCAGATGTGCAGTTGATGCTGTCTTCGTAATGAAACGGCAGTTAAAGGAAATTGCACTGGACGATAATTGGAAGTTCGACTCTTATTTTTTCGTAGTGTAGAAAGCTTTTGATAAAATACCAAGAGATATATTAAAAAATGCGTTGAAAAGCCTTGGTTAGGTTTTTCAGAAATATGTATAAAAAGAATGTGAACAGCAGTAGTAACAAACTGTGGCAAGACAGAAATGTTTTAAGTTGGCAGTTGGTTTGGAACTACTCTCTCTCTCTCTCTCTCATCTCTCTCTCTCTCTCTCTCTCTCTCTCTCTCTCTCTCTCTCTCTCTCTCAAATATGGTTTGTGCCAATGTTTGGTAGTTGGACTAATTAACCAGCCCTGCCTCTCTCTTTTTCGTGAATTGTGCGAAAAAAGGCCAAGTAACGTCTTCCTGATTTTGCACTTAAGATATACATTTTCCCCTAACAATATCCTTATCTATATTTTTATAATGTCTTCATATTTCTGATTACTCTATCACCCCAAGTTCAAGGAAATCGTTGTTGAAAAACTAATAATGAAGATATAAAAAGTCTTTATGTTGCCATGAAATCAAGTGGTATTATGAAGGTTCGCCGTCAACAGCTGTTAGACATCATGCAGTTAATAAGATGTGCCATGTATTGAAATTTATTTAATTTATAAACAAAAATAATGATATGCCAATTGCAGCCAAGAGGAAGATTTTTTATGCCGCTTTGATGTCAGCTATATTGCATGCATGCGAGTCATGGTTAAATGGCAATGTCAAATATATAGAAAAATAATATAAATGGTGCACTAAGTAGCTATTGGGTGTAAGAAAAACCATAAATAATGATGTATGTATGGTAGAGCTACAGTCAATTTTTTTTTTTAGCGAGGCTGATTTGCACCGACCGCAGCGGTGCCCTTTTAGCTCGGAAAAAATTTCCTGATCGCTGATTGGTAGGACAAGATAATTCTAACCAATCAGCGATCAGGAAACTTTTCTGAGCTAAAAGGGCATTGCTGCGAGTCGGTGCAAATCTGCCTCTCTAAAAGAAATTGACTATAGGTGTCCCTCCAATACGGGCTTTAATCAAATCAATGCATAGAAAATTCTTCAAGAATATGTGGCTTGAAAGGAACAATTAATGAGGAACCTTTGAATAATGCTTGGCTACAGTGACCAGGTTTCTAGGTACAATGTTAAAAATTTGTCGTATAAAAACGCTAAACGCTAAATTCAAGGATTTTTACTGCTTTAAAAACGGATATATTGATGCAAAGGAGTGATATTACGGTCACCAACCCGTAAAAGATAGTAACAAAGTAAAATAAAATTACGGTCGCCTGTATTTTCCTGAAATACGGCTGAGAACGGTATACTTCACGGAGAATTTCCTATTAAAATCACGATTTTTTAAAAACTATATGCAAAACTTAAATAGGGAAAATAATAATGACCATTGAGAAGCTAATGATGAACTACAATCTAAAGTACGAAACTGTAATTCAAATAGGATAGTGTTTTATAAAACAATTAACCCAAAGCTAGATGTTCATGACACATTCAAAACGAGTGAAAATGAATGAAATTGAGCGCATTTCATGGACAAAAACGCTAACTGCCCATTCATTGGCTATTGAAACGGGGCGTTGGACCAGAGGAGGTAGGGGTCGTTTACCTGTAGAGGAAAAGTTATGTTCTTGTGGACAAATCCAGACAGAAATTCATGTGATCAAAAATTGCCCTGTTTCCTCGCAGATTAGACAGGCCTATATTATTATTATTATTATTATTATTATTATCATTATTATTATTATTATTATTACTAGCCAAGCTACAACCCTAGTTGGAAAAGCAAGATGCTATAAGCCCAAGGGCTCCAACAGGGAAAAATAGCCCAGTGAGGAAAGGAAATAAGGAAATAAATAAATGATGAGAACAAATTAACAATATATCATTCTAAAAACAGTAACAGCGTCAAAACAGATATGTCCTATATAAACTATTAACAACAGCCTTAGAGTTGTTATTAACAAGAACTAACTACGAAATAGTATGTAAAAATAGTACATAAGCTTCTTTCATTATATTGAAATGTTTGTTACCTATATATATATATATATATATATATATATATATATATATAATATTGTATTATATACATATTAATCAGTGAGAATTGTTTATGGTATACGTTTAATGTTATAGTGCTATAATAATAAAACAATGTAAATTTATTTTGAGATTCCATTTTTTTTTTCTTTTTTGTATTTGCATTCATGTATTGTATTTGAACTACAATTGTTCTTTGTAAATTATTGTATGGTTGTGGTCAATAAAATATCTATCTATCTATCCATTTATCCGAGGTTATAAATGTTAAGACATTGTATCAATAAAGACCGAAATTTTGCAAAATACTTCGCTATCAGTAAATGCTTTCTGAAAACATTAAATGTAAGAAAGTGAAATTATTCGGCTAAATATAGTCTTTTTATTCGGAAGATTCAGGAGGAATACAGAGGCGAATACAGATTTTCTGCAAAAATTAGCAATAAAAGCCAAGAAGAGGAAAATAAGACGCGGTCTATAATTTTTTCTTGAACCCTATATGCAAAAAAGGAATAAGAAAATATAAAGAAGAAAGAGAACGCAAAAAAAGGCCTTCCATCTCCCCGGGTTGTTGGGAGAAACACGAGATGCCAGATGTCTGATGATTAACGACTTGGCACGATACCCCTGAATCCTAACAGATTTTTCTTAACGAGCAGTTCAAGATAACGTACGTTTGTTCTGGCGTGTATGAATTTACGTGTGTGTGTGTGTGTGTGTGTGTGTGTGTGTGTGTGTGTGTGTGTGTAAGCGCGAAGGATGGATGCTTTATCAAAGGTG
>NC_090734.1:141526134-141558634 GCF_036898095.1 Palaemon carinicauda
ATATCCATATATACAAACATACATGTACATGGGTGTATGTTGTCGCCAGGATTACATGGAATGTAGTGAAATACGTTTTTGACGTCATACTATTGTTGTTTGCTCTCTTGACAAACAAAAACGCATAACAACCGATTCTAGTTAAATCATCTGGAATTAAGATAATAGAGAAATACTTCTTCATTATCATGAAGCATGAACTATGTAATGATCACAAGTGAATTGTAATAAGTGTAAGGCAACAAGGCGTTAAGTATCTAATCATGAAGACCAAATATTTTCTTAATCATATTCTTTCCCACCGTTATCCCTACATTAAGGGGTCGGTTGCCTGATGCGCCCTCTCCAATGCCTTCTATCCTCTTCCACCAAACCTCTTCTCTCCAAATCCCCCTTCACCTTATCTCTCCATCTAATTCTCTGCCTCCCTCTTGATCTTCTCCCCCTAACAGGTTCCTCCCAAGCGCTCCTCAGTCCCTCCCCATCATCCACCAAACATTTTCTTAATATAGACAAATAAAAAGTTACTCAACAAAATTAAATAGAAAAAAGGACTCGTGGAAAAGCCATTTCCAAAAGCCTTTTACTATACACAAAAACAAAGTAAAAACTATAATGAAACAGCTACGAAAACCGAATTTCAAGAGACTTTATATGTGCTGAGTAAAACCATGAACTGTAATCATAAAGGCTGCTCATGAATGGTAGAGGCAAGGAACAGAAACATTGCCCTATCGAGCAGGACATTGCCCTAGAGACTGACCATATATACATATGATCAGGGCCCAATCCCTCTCTCCACCCAAGCTAGGACAAAGAAGGGCCAGGCAATGACAGCCGATGACGCAACAGACAGAGCTATAGGCTCCTTAATTCACAAGGATTGTGAGGTTGCAAAGACCAAAGGAACTAATAAGATTAGAGGGACTCGAACCCCAGTCTGACGTTCACTAGTCAGGGACGTTACCACATTTGCCACCACAACCATAATGGGCTGAAATAAATATGGGATACAAACAGAAAAAAGACCAACAAGCAAAACAAAGTTATTACATTAGAATGGATAAATTCATAAAATTTGGATTATGTAGCCTGGTGCCAGGGCCCGTAAGGCCATTCAGCACAGTAATTTTAACCTTCTGGAAGCATTGTAAACAACAACAACAACATCAACAACAACAACAACAATAATAATCATAATAATAATAATAAGAAGAAGAAGAAAAAGAAGAAGAAGAAGGAGGAAAAAAATACATTGCGTAGGGCGGACTGAGGCACTTCTTCCCTAAGAAGACTAAATGAGCGACTGCAAAGCACTAACGAAACTTCAAAGACACTGGCGTAACTAAATGGTCTCCCTTAACTTCCGTCCCAATTCCCCACTGAAGAGAAAAAAGCCTACTTATAAAATACACTTTTTGGTCAGTTCCTCTGAAAACCTTACTTCTTAAGAAATTAAGTGAGGGGCTTTTATGGTCCTTCATAGCTTAAGGCTTATAGAACTCCAAAGAAGGAGGCTTAACAATCCTTTGAACTTTTTGTTTTTAATTTTTCCCTGCTTTTTTTCTCATAAAGGATTTATTAATTTGGACAACGGGGACAAGCACTGGGGCCGGGAAGGCCATACAGCGTCGTGGTACATTTGAGGGGAATTCCTGTTGCTGTATCGTGAAGGAAAAGTTAAGAGGTTGGACAGCAAAAGGAAAGCTAAGGACCGAAGGAACGTTACAAAGAGGATACTAACTGTCACCACAACCTCTCACCTTCACACAACAACAAAAACAACAACAACAACAAATGCAGCCGTTTCTAGTCCACTGCAGGAGAAAGACCTCAGAAGTGTTAGTTAATTCATGTCTACGTTTTGGCCAGAATCATCACCAGACTGGTCAGTGCGGATTGGTGATGGTGGGAGATTTCAGTCCAGTCGCTAACATGAAACCAAGCTAGTATGGGTGGCCCCTGACTAGTACAGCTTTGCTGATCTTCCCAACACGCAAACCCTTTAACCACGTTAAGTTATCCCCACTCAGAGAGGACACATTCACACAGGGAGCTGTAAAATGGGTCCCAGCATTTGTTGAAATAAAGGAAAAAATATTTGGCACTATAGTTACCTCACCAAGTAATTCATGAACAACTAGAGGAGCACTCAGTAGAGCGCAGACCTCTCCCGCAGCAGCTTATTTTTCGACCTTTAAATCGACCTTGACCTTGACTTTTGACCTTTACATATATTAATTGGCATGTATTTTCATACACAAATATAAACCAAGTTTGAACTCTGTGACAACGATGTCTAAACTTATGGCTGATTATGTGAATTGGACACTTTGCTTGACCATGACCTTGACCTTTGATCTAGACCTTCCAAAATTTAACCATTTCCAGCTTTCTACTTAACAATGAATCCCTGCAAGTTTCATTACTCTACGATTCAAATTGTGGCCAGGAAGCTGTTAAACCCACACATACACACACACACAATAAACAAGTAGGAAAACATAACCTCCTTCCAACTTCGTTGGCGGAGGTAATCAGCTCAAGTATCCGTAATTCTCATGGTAATCAATGAATGATAAGATGCATATAACCCTCCAGTGGACCTTTCCTTGATAGATATATGTTGCTAATTTCGTGCTGACGTTTCTCTCTGTAATTAGTAGCTAACTAACACGATTGCTAATCAATCTAGTTCATGACATCTAATTGCTTTGTGATTGCATGGGCTGCTTGATTAAACCTCTGTATGATCAAAGTAATCAATTTATGCGTTTGATTATTATATAATGAAATAAAAATCCTTAATCAGATATATTATATACACTGTTAAAATGTATTATCGAAACGGTGAAAGTCTGGCAACATCTATCCCAGGATTTTCAGCTTTTAAAAAAAGTGATATCACGGTCACCATCCCGTAAAAGATAAAGTAAGGTTAAATTACTGTCGCCTGTATTTTACTGAATTATGGTTGAGAACAGTGTGTTTTTACGGAGAATTTCCGATAAAAATTACGGTTTTTTCTTACAGTAGTTTTAGCAAATTTTATTCCAAACTCAAGGATAAAATTAAAGAACAGTAACAATATGACAACTATTTCATGGTACTATTTTGAAATTTTTATTGTTTATAATAGCTAAAATATTTACGGCTGCCATAAAATTGAATTCTTTCATAAGTCTTAAAAGTATTTCCATAAGAATCTTCGATTCAAAAATTTCATTCAACTAGCAAAACTCTCTAAGGACGACCTGCTTAAATATATAAGTAACCCTTATTAAAATTTCTCTTATATATTGATTTCCAGACCTATTATCCGCAACAATGGTTAACATTATAATATATTCTTTTTATTGACCCTAATATTAAATATCATAGAAAAAAATAATTTCTGAAGACAGGCGTTGTAAACACTGAGGTTACCGACGCAATTGCTCGTATAAAGAAATCAGTTTAGCAAGACATACAGCAAACATTAATTATTATTATTATTATTATTAATAATAATAATAATAATAATAATAATAATAATAATAATAATAATAATAATAATAATAATAATAAAATTTGACTGGTAATGGGTCAAATGAAACGTGGGAAACCACCAAAACTTGAAATAGTGAGTGGAATGAGATTATCTATAAACTTGGGATACCCACGATACTTCCACACCAATATACGAAAGATAATATGTATTTGACTATAAACGAGCAATATTCGGTATCAAATGCTGAATGCATTGGAATATATACGATAAAGTTACTTATAATAGGTCCAGTAGGGAGTAGGGTTCCCCTGCTGTATAAGAACAGAAAAGGGGTTAACTACTGCAATGGAACTGCTCAGTGGCTACTTTCCTCTTGGTAAGGGTAGGAGAGACTCTAGCTATGGTAAGCAGCTCTTCTAGGAGGACACTCCAAAATCAAACCATTGTTCTCTAGTCTTGGGTAGTGCCACAACCTCTGTACCAAGGTCTTCCACCGTCTCTTGGGTTAGAGTTCTCTTGCTTGAGGGTACACTCGGGCACACTATTCTAATTACTTTCTCTTCTCTTTGTTTTGTTAAAGCTTTTATAGTTTATATAGGAAATATTCATTTTAATGTTAGTTCTTAAAATATTGTATTTTTCCTTGTTTCCTTTCCTCACTGGGTTATTTTCCCTCTTGGAGCCCCTTGGGTTTCTAGCGTCCTGCTTTTCTGACTTGGGTTGTAGCTTAGCAAGTAATAATAATAATAACAATAATAATAATAATAATAATAATAATAATAATAATAATAATAATAATAATAATAATAATAATAATAATAATAATAATAATAAGTAAAAGAACAAGTGACTTCAAGCACATAATAATAATAATAATAATAATAATAATAATAATAATAATAATAATAATAATAATAATAATAATAATAATAATAATAATAATAATAATAATACGTAAAACAACAAGCCACCTCAAGCACATAAATATAACCGTATGCTTTCAAGCAGGTGAAGACCTCCCTCGTATACTCAGGCTCTCATAAGTTTCTCGCTTTATTAGCCAAATATTAAGACCTTAAAGGTCGATTTATGCAGTTCATTAAGAGCTGGGAGCTTAATTATACTCCGTAATTAAGCACCAATGCTCATCTTCTTAATTGCCCTGATTCTGCGAAGGATTTAACAAAGGGTGGTCTTGTGACCTCTTCTCCATTCTACTTTCTTCGAAGTTGACTGTTATTATTATTATTATTATTATTATTATTATTATTATTATTATCATTATTATTATCATTATCATTATTATTATTATTATTATTATCATTATTATCATTATTATTATTATTATTATTATTATTATTATTATTATTATTATCATTATTACTTGGTAAGCTTCAACCCTAGTTGGAAAAGCAAGATCCTATAAACCCAAGGGTTCCAGCAGAGAAAATAGCCCAGTGAGGAAAGGAAACAAGGAAATGAATAAACGATGAGAAAAAATTAACAATAAATTATTCTAAAAACAGTAACATCATCAAAACATATATTTCATACATAAACTATAAAAAGACTTATGTAAGCTTGTTTAACATAAAAACATTTGCTGCAAGTTTGAACTTTTGACGTTTTACTGATAATATTATCTGGTCGGATTATTGGATGAGTGACTTAACTAGGAAGATTTTAATTTTAGGTCGATGTTATGGAGTTTAATTTCTCTCAGAATTCAGAGAGAGAGAGAGAGAGAGAGAGAGAGAGAGAGAGAGAGAGAGAGAGAGAGAGAGAGAGAGAGATGATTAACTAACTAAAAAAGCATATTATTATTATTATTATCATTATTATTATCATTATTACTTGCTAAGCTACAACCATAGTTGGAAAAGCGGGATGCTATAACCCCAGGTGCTCCAACAGGGAAAATAGCCCAGTGAGGAAAGGAAAAAAAGAAAACATAAAATACTTTAAGGAGTAACATTAAAATAAATAACTCCTATATAAACTATATAAACTTTAACAAAACAAGTAGAAGAGAAATAAGATAGAATAGTGTGTCCGAGTGTACCCTCAAGCAAGAGAACTCTGACCCAAGACAGTGAAAGGCCATGGTATAGAGGCTATTGCACTACCCAAGACTAGAGAACAATGGTTTGTTTTGGAGTGTCCTTCTCCTAGAAAGCTGCTTACCATAGCTAAAGAGAAAGAGACAAGGACTGGCGAGAAGCAATTCTTAAGAAAAATTATATTTGGTAAGTGTAGAAGAGACTCTAGCTATGGTAAGCAGATCTTCTAGGAGGACACTTCAAAATCAAACCATTGTTCTCTAGTCTTAGGTAGAGCCATAGCCTTTGTACCATGGTCTTCTACAGTCTTGAGTTAGAGTTCTCTTAGTTGAGGGTACATTCAGGCACACTATTCCATTAGTTTCCTTATTTCCTTTCCCCACTGAACTATTTCCCCTGTTGGAACCCTTGGGCTTATAGTATTCTGTTTTTCCAACTAGGATTGTAGCTTAACAAGTAACAACAACAACAACAACAACAACAACAATAATAATAATAATAATAATAATCTCCTCCTACGCCTATTGATGTAAAGGGCCTAGGTTACATTTCGCCTGTCGTTTCTGTCATAATAATAATAATAATAATAATAATAATAATAATAATAATAATAATAATAATAATAAACTCCTACCAGACGCGTCCCCCGGGTGGCGGATGGGGGAACCCCTAGGAATTAAACTCTCTTAGGGCTGCTCTGAGTATGTTGAATAAGGAGCCGTGGACCAAACGACTGAGGTGCTGACAGTATATTCAGCAATAGGTTAGGACAGACCTAGCAAGCCGCTAACTGAATCTTTAACGCTCGAGAAACTCAAGGATCAGTTGTCAGATGTAAAAATAGGCGACGAAACTGGGAACGTCTTAGGAAAAATGCTAAAGATAAACTGAATTTTAAATGTGGTACCCTAAATATTGGCACGTACAGTAGTAAGGAAGACGAAATACTAGATATGGTGAAGGAGAGAAAACTTGATTTATTAGGAATGGCTAAAACCAGGCATAGATGTGAAAGTGCAGGACAGGACCTAGGAGATGGATATGTACTGATTTATCGTGGAGTAGATGCAGGAATCAGAAAGCATGGTGTTGCTATGATCGTAGGACCCAGACTTGCCCCTATATACAAAAAAATACAATTGATCAGCGAAAGACTTATTAGTTGCACATTTAGAATAAAGAACACAAATTATAATGTCTTTCAGATTTATGCAACACAGCAAGGCCACACACAAGAGGAAAAAGATGCTTTTATGGAACTTTTAGAATTACATTTGGAGGGACAGCCAGAAGGCATCAATCTACTACTAGGAGATTTTAATGCACGGGTTGGCTGTGAGAGAAGAGGGATAGAGAATGTAATAGGCCCATTTGGAGAGGAAACAAGAAACGTTGAAGGAGAAAACTTAATAGATTTTTGCATAAGAAATCACCTAAAGATCATGAATGGATTCTTTAAACACCAGGACTCACACAAATACACCAGATATAGATGGAATCAAACCACAGGGCAGTTTGATCAAAAATCAGTAATTGATTATGTCGTTATATCAGATAAGAGGCTTGTAGAAAATGTTAAAGTATTGCCAGGAGTCTCCCTTGATTCAGATCATAGACTAGTCATATGAAAAATTTACATTCCTCCCATAAGAACAGAGAAAACAGAAGAGAAAAATGATGAAAACAGAATCCTTGAAAGACCCAGATATCAAAATGAGATTTCAAAACAAGTTTACAGAGAGGTTGCAACACCTGGAACAGCGGGATTGGAAGGAACTGAAGGAGATTGCCTTGGATGTAGGAGAGAAGGAGCTTGGTTGTAGGTTTGTTGGAGGGTACTAGGAAAAGGCGTACAATTTGGTGGAATGACGAAGTAAAAGGTGCAATAAAGATGAAGAACAAAATGCACAGGAAGTGGATGAAAGAAAGGAACCAACAGACTAGAGAAGAATATGTATCTTCTAGGAATCAATCAGAAGAGATTAAGAGAAGATCACGGATAAATGCATGGATTAAACTAGGAGGCGAATTGAGGGATGATCAAGAAAAATAAGAAGAAGATCTTTACAGTTGCAAAATCATACAGGAAAGATAATAGAAAACAATATAATATAAAGGATGAAAATGGAAACATTATTGGCACGGCTACAGAACTTAATGAAAAATGGACTACTTATTTCAATAGGTTACTAAATGTAACTACAGAAGAAAATGAAGAAGAATATATCTTTCAATTTGACAGAGAAAATAGGGAGGATGTGATTACTTATCATGAGTTTGAAAATGCTTTGAAAGAGATGAAAAATGGGAAAAGCCCAGGGTATGATAATATACCAATTGAGTTATTCAAAGAGGGAGGGGACCTAGCAAAGCAGATATTATATGACCTAACCTTGTCATTCTGGTTAGAGAGCATGGTTACTGAAGACTGGGGAAAACATATTTCTGTACCCTTTTATAAAGGTAAAGGTGATTCAGGTAAATGCGAAAATTATAGAGGTATAACGCTCATATGTCATGCAGCAAAACTTTATGAGAGGATTTTAGAAAAAAGGGCGCGACACATCATTGAACCTCAGCTAGGCGAAGAACAGCATGGATACAGAAAGGACAGAAGTACATCAGATCTCATATTCGCCTTGAGGCTTGTTATTGAAAAATCATGGGAATACAATAGGCCACTGTATATAGCATTTATTGATTTGGAAAAGGCATTTGACTCGGTACCTAGGAACAAATTGTGGAGGTGCTTGGGAGAGGTTTATGGACTCGACGGTAGATTGGGAGCTGCAATAAAGAGCACGTACGAACCATGTATGAATAATGTAAGGACTGGATACAAGAATGAAAATTGGTTTAGAGTAACAACAGGTGTTAAGCAGGGAAGCGTTCTTTCCCCACTCTTGTTCATTGAATATATAGATGTAATTATAAGAAGTTTTAAGGAAAGAATAAATATCTCGGGAGACATTATGATTTTTGCTGATGATATTGCTTTCTGGACATATGATCGGGAGGAACTAGAAAGAGCATTGATAGCCTTGAACGATTGTTTAACAGAAGCTGGACTGAAGATGAACATTAATAAAACAGAAATATTAACAATCAGCAAACAACAACAAGCTCCAACGAACATCATGATAAGAAATAGGGTAATTAAGGACACCAACGCATTCAAGTATTTAGGGTGTATGTTTACAGATAACGGCTATAAGAACAAAGAAGAAATTACTGAACGAATAAAGAAATATAATAAATGCAGTGGAGCACTCTATCCAATTATGAGAGATGCATACGTACCTATAGAAGTAAAGAAAACCATATTTGAAGGATTACTAACACCAATCATGACATATGGTTCAGAGAGCTGGACAATGACCATCAAAGACAGGAGCAGAGTCCAAGCTTCAGAGATGAAAATCCTGAGAACAATAATGCACAAAACAAGAAGAGATAGAATAAGAAATGTAGATTTTAGAAGGATGGTTGGGGTATCTCCTATGTTGAACAAGATTGAGAAGGGACAGCTGAGATGGTTGGGACATTTAATGAGAATGGATGGAAATAGAATTGCAAGGAAGAGATGGGACTGGACGCCTGGTGGGAGGAGATCAAGAGGTAGACCACGTAAACGCTGGAGGGATGGAATTGAAGAGATTTTGACAAAGAACAACATGCCAACAATTGAACAGCTGAGAAGAGAGGGAATTTTTGAAAACAGAATTGAGTGGAGAAGACAACTGATTCCACTGACAGGCTGAAAAGCCTACCTGGGAGTGGAAGTGAAGTGAAGTGAAGTGAATAATAACAATAATAATAATAATAATAATAATAATAATAATAATAATAATAATAATAATAATAATAATAATAATAATAATAATCTCCTCCCATGCCTATGGACGCAAAGAGCCTTGGTTATATTTCACCAGTCGTTTCTATAATAATAATAATAATAATAATAATAATAATAATAATAATAATAATAATAATAATAATAATAATCTCCTCCCACGCCTATTGACGCAAAGGGGCTCTGTTAAATTTCGGCAGTCGTGTCTAACATAATAAAAAAAAAAACAATAATAATAATAATAATAATAATAATAATAATAATAATAATAATAATAATAATAATAATAATAATAATAATAATAATAATCTCCTCCCACGCATATTGACGCAAAGGGCCTAGGTTACATTTCGCCAGTCGTTTCTATCATAATAATAATAATAATAATAATAATAATAATAATAATAATAATAATCTCCTCCCACGCAAATTGACGCAAAAAGCCTCGGTTAGATTTCGCCAGTCGTGTCTATAATAATAATAATAATAATAATAATAATAATAATAATAATAATAATAATAATAATAATAATAATAATCTCCCACACCTAATGACGCAAAGGGCCTCTGTTAAATTTCGGCAGTCGTGTCTAACATAAAAAAAATAAAAATAATAACAATAATAATACCAATAATAATAATAATAATAATAATAATAACAATAATAATAATAATAATAATAATAATAATAATAATTTTGCAATATTCTAAGGAAGCTGTTAAAATGAAACTATGTTCTGCAACGAAGAAATAAAAAAAGTGAACTTTCTTTGATGTGAGCTTTCATCCAAAACGCATCCCTGCATCAGGGTAGGTTTACCGACCGGCTAAAGCTTGACCTGGCTTATTACAAAACTTTCCATAAAGGTTTTTTTTGGGGAAAGACAAAAAGGAATTCTTGTTGCCTTAGGCATTCTGAGTCTTCCGGCACCAAAAGGGAATTTCGGAAGGAGAATGGCTTAAAGTTGGTAACGAACCAAACCTGGAATTTGCCGGGGGTCTGGAAAACAATAGGCCTTCGACTCACTGGAAGTCGAAGAAGTTTTGGTGTTGAAGATTTGTCACTTCTGGTGTCAGGGTTTGTGGTGGCCTACTTTTGTGCCAGAGAGAGAGAGAGAGAGAGAGAGAGAGAGAGAGAGAGAGAGAGAGAGAGAGAGAGAGAGAGAGAGGCTAAAAACCGATCGTAGATCTTATCTCACACACACGCATATATATATACATATATATATATGTATATATATATATATATACAATATATATATATATATATAATATATATATATATATATATATATATATATATATATATACAGTATATAATATATAGATATAAATATAAAGTATACAATATAATATATATATATATATATATATATATATATATATATATATATATATATATATATATATATATATATACGCAGATTAAAAACTGATAGTGAATATATATATATATATATATATATATATATATATATATATATATATATATATAAATTATATATGTATATATATAAAAATATATATACAGACTAAAAACTGACAATGAATATATATATATATATATATATATATATATATATATATATATATATATATATATATATATATATATGTGTGTGTGTGTGTGTGTGTGTAGAGAGAGAGAGAGAGAGAGAGAGAGAGAGAGAGAGAGAGAGAGAGAGAGAGAGAGAGAGAGAGAGAGAGAGAGAGGCTAAAATCTAAACGTAAATATTACCTCATATTTCATATACCTATATTTACATACAATAAATACAACAGAACATAAAACTATAATGCTAATAGAAGGCAAAACGCAAATAGCTCATAAATATAACATTTTAACGCGACATTACGCGATGAAAATATTTTGAGGGAAATTATTTTCCCTTTTCATTCAATTAAATGTTTTGCATATAAAAGTAAAATAGATTTGCATTTAAAATCACCCAAATCAGCCTACCGTCACGGATAGAAAAATACACTAAATTAGATAATTTATTTTCCCACCGAATTTCATGGATTATGATTTTCAGGTCAGTAGAACAAAAAGAAAATTAAGAATTAGATAAACATCACAAGGGAAAATAGTTTATATGTTCAGGTCAATAGAACAAAAATAAAATAAAATAAAGAATTAGATCAACATTGTAAGGGAAAATAGTTTATATGTTAAGGTCAGTAGAACAAAAAGAGAATAAAAAATTATATCAACATTGCAAGGGAAAATAGTTTATATGTTCAGGTCAATAGAACAAAAAGAGAATAAAGAATTATATCAACATTGCAAGGGAAAATAGTTTATATGTTCAAGTCAATAGAACAAAAAGAAAATAAAGAATTATATCAACATTGCAAGGGAAAATAGTTTATATGTTCAGGTCAATAGAACAAAAAGAAAATAAAGAATTACATCAACATTGCAAGGAAAAATAGTTTATATGTTCAGGTCAGTAGAACAAAAAGAAAAATAATTATATCAACATTGCAAGGAGAATAGTTTATATGTTTGAATGAAGGAGAGAAGATAATTTCAAAGTCTGGTAGTTGAGGGAAAGGATTACTCAACCCCAAATAGATTGCTAGACCTACTCTAAACTGGCTTATGGTTAAAGGCATCAATATATATATATATATATATATATATATATATATATATATATATATATATATATATATATATATACACATATATATACATATACATACATACACATATATATACATATGCATACACACACATATATATATATATATATATATATATATATATATATATATATATATATATATATATATATATATATTACATAACATATATTTATATATATGTATACATAATATATTTATCTATATATACATAATATATATATTTATATATATATATATATATATATATATATATATATATATATATATATATATATATATATATATATACATAATATATATATATATATATATATATATATATATTTATATATACATAATATATATATATACATATATATACATATATATACATATGTATATATATATATATATATATATATATATATATATATATATATATATATATATATATATATATATATATATATATACGCGCATTTTTACCATTGTCGAGATAATCTAACTTCTATCCGAGACAAAAATCATTACGCAATTCAACTATTATAATATTACAGAAATATAAAAATGCAGATAATCTCTAATATAAATATCACTCATTCAAACCATAATTTGTTATTTGCAGTGCTAATTTTGATTTTTTTTTTTACATGAAACTCAAAAAAAAATTCTATTCTGGATGCACTCTTTGTCATCGTTAAATTTCAACTTTTGATATATATGAAATCAGAAAATGAAACCCGTGTTGTAGCCCAGATTCGTTACAGCCAAAACTGTAAGATCTTTAAACTTTTCCTTTAAATTTCAGCATTAAGAAATCCTATATTCGGGTAAGAGATTTAAACGGGGGACGGGCTTTGCAAAATTGCAACTTGCATAGCTTTGATCCCACTATTAAATCAGAGATTCTTTGGTAAAAATATTGTTCTCAGCCGTATTTCAATAAAATGTAGGCAACCGTAATTTTTTCCCTACTTGTTATTATCTTTTACGGGTTAGTGATCGTAATATCACCCCTTAACGCCAACATACCAGTTTTTAAAACCGTAAATGCGTGGCACCATTTACTCCAGGATTCTCGACTTCATAACAATCATTATAATAAGCTTCATGTGTGGTGGATAACGGGGGATGGTGGGCTGTGGCCCCCTAGTAGTACCAACCAAACTAGACTGAATCCCTCGTCAGGCTGGGAGGAGCTATGAAAAGAAAAATCCCCTTTTGTTCTTTTTTTTTTATGGCAGCTACCATCCAAAATTAGGTGAAGTGTCTTGTTAAATAGATAGATAGATAATAATCTTGTCATATTGGTATGATTTTAGTCCTATTCTTAGCTTAAAGGTTTAAAGGCAAATCATGAATGCGACAGTGACATTGCCATAACAAGCAGGACAATGCCCTAGAGATTTACCATATATACATATGATCAGCGCCCAAACCCCCTCTCTACCCAAGCTAAGACCGAGGAGGGCCAAACAATGGCTGCTGATGACTTATCAGATAGACCTATACACAACCCAAATCCCCCCATTCTTAGCTCACAAGGATGGTGAGGTTGCAGGGACCAAAAAGAACTAATTATTTTTGAGCGAGACCAGGCAAGGACGCTATCACCAGGACACCACAACCATATAAAGTTAGCAAAAAAAAAAAAAAAAAAAAAAAATGAGCAACAGTTCTCATTTATGTCATAGTTTTGATCGGTAACATAAAGTTTAGCAAGAGCATAACTTTATCGCTAACCTTTTGATGTTACCGATCAAAATCGTAACTAAATATCAAACAAACAAAACAAGATTATGATCTCAGGGATTATATTAATCACCAAAGCTGTTCTAGCGAAATTGGAACCGCGCTTCACCAAACTCGCCTATTTCAAAGTTAGTGGCTTTATTAAACTTCCAAAACTAACGAGTTGGACATCATGCTGGAAGGCATCCAGAGACCAACTAACGTTGTTGTTCTTCAAACAGGACAAACACGATCATATGCAACAAGTGTAGGAACTTTCCTGTAATTGTCCCACTACTAATTACCGATATAACCCCAATACTATTGTTCAGGTTAGATTAGGTTAAGTTTTGATAATTTAATCTTTGAGATGATCAAATTCAAACCTAACCTAACCTAACCTAAAAAATAGTATTTGGGTTCTATCGGAAATTAGTGGTGGGGCAATATCAGGAAAGTACCCAAAATATCTAAAAGAATGCCTGAACAAACTAGAACTAGAAACAAATGTCAACATAAGACACATGAGTGACAAACATAGGCTATCTGAACCAAGAACAAATAGTAAATTTGGTGAAAGGGCTTTTAGCTACTGTACGCCTAGACATTATAATAAACTGCCAACTGAAATGAAGAACCTAAAGGGAGCAATTGAATTTAAGAAGAAACTAAAGACATTACTTTTCAGAAGATCATATGATTTGGAAGATGCTACAATCAAAGAATTGTATAAGTTATAATGAAAATGTTTCGTTAGATGATTAATATGGACCCACCCGAGAAGTAGTTCACTCGACTTCAGTGGAGGGTTGGATTTTAACCCAAAACAAGTAAAACAAGTAAGTATAACGTCAATCATGCTTCCGCGGACTATTTCATATGGAAATATTTGGGCGATGAATATAAACATTTAAAAGAAATCAAATGTAAGTTAAAAAAAATTAAGAGATGAGAGATAATTTTATAATAATACAAGTTCGTCAAATTATTAAAGGAAATAAACTACAAGAGAAGTAATGAACGATTAAAATAAATGTTTTAAAAACAGTAACAACATTAAAATAGATCTTTCATATATATATATATATATATATATATATATATATATATATATATATATATATATATATATATATATATATATATATATATACTGTATAATATATATATATATATATATATATATATATATATATATATATATATATATATATATATACATATATATAAATTATATACTGTATAGTATATATATATATATATATATATATATATATATATATATATATATATATATATATATATATATATATATGAAACGACAAATGCATACGTTTCTAGTCTTCTACAGGACAAAGGCCTCAGACATGTCTGGAGTTTGGACATTTTCATCACCACGCTAGCCACTGCAGATTGGTGATGGTGGGAGACTTTAGTCTGATCACTCATAGCAAACCAACCTGGTAGCCTCACTAGTACCCTTTCAACATATTATTATTATTATTATTATTATTATTATTATTATCACTTGATAAGCTACATCCCAAGTTGAAAAGCAGGATGCTATAAGCCCAGGGGATCCAACAGGGAAAATAGCCCAGTGAGGAAAGCAAACATGGAAAAATAAATTATTCTAAAAAGGTCAATAACACTAAAATAAATATTTCCTAAATAAACAATAAAAACTCCAACAAAACAAAAGGAAGAGAACAAGACAGAACACCGTGCCCTAGTGTACCCTCAAACAAGAGAACTCTAACCCAAGAGAGTGGAAGACCATTGTACAGAGGCTATGGCACCACTAAGCCGCAAACTGGACAAACTTTCTACAAGTTTTTCTTATTTCCCCGACGAGGATAAATTGGGGTGTACTAATATCTCTCTCTTTCTCTCTCTCCTCTCTCTCTCTCTCTCCTCTCTCTCTCTCTCTCTCTCTCTCTCTCTCTCTCTCTCTCTCTCTCTCAAAGTACCAATGTTATACTTCATTATGTCTCTCAATGCTGCGTGGCATACGAAGGCCAAAAAACTAGACAAACTTTCTAAAAGTTTTTCTTATTTCATATACGAGGATAAATTGGGGTTTATTAACCTACCCCCCCCCCCTCTCTCTCTCTCTCTCTCTCACTCTCTCTCTCTCTCTCATCTCTCTCTCTCTCTCTCTCTCCTCTCTCTCTCTCCTCTCTCTCTCTCTCTCAAGTACCAATGTTATACTTCATTATGTCTCTCAATGCTGCGTGGCATACGAAGGCCAAAAAACTAGACAAACTTTCTAAAAGTTTTTCTTATTTCACATACGAGGATAAATTGGGGTTTATTAACCTACCCCCCCCCCCCCCCTCTCTCTCTCTCTCTCCTCTCTCTCTCTCTCCTCTCTCTCCTCTCTCTCTCTCTCTCTCTCTCTCTCTCTCTCAAGTACCAATGTTATACCTCATTGTGTCTCTCAATGCTGCGTGGCATACGAAGGCCAAAAAACTAGACAAACTTTCTAAAAGTTTTTCTTATTTTCATATACGAGGATAAATTGGGGTTTATTAACCTACCCCCCCCCTCTCTCTCTCTCTCTCTCTCTCTCTCTCTCTCTCTCTCTCTCTCTCTCTCTCTCTCTCTCTCTCTCTCTCTCTCTCTCTCTCTCAAGTACCAATGTTATACCTCATTCTGTCTCTCAATGCTGCGTGGCATACGAAGGTCAAAAAACTAGACAAACTTTCTAAAAGTTTTTCTTATTTCACATACGAGGATAAATTGGGGTTTATTAATCTCTCTCTCTCTCTCTCTCTCTCTCTCTCTCTCTCTCTCCTCTCTCTCTCTCTCTCTCTCTCTCTAGTACCTTTGTAATATCTCATTCTGTCTCCTCAAGGCTTCGCGGCTTACGAAGGCCACAAAAACTGGACAAACTTCCTATTACTTTTATTTCACCGACGAGGATAAATTAGAGTTTATTAATATCTCTCTCTCTCTCTCTCTTCTCTCTCTCTCTCTCTCTCTCTCTCTCTCTCTCTCTCCTCTCTCTCTCTCAAGTACCAATGTTATACCTCATTGTGTCTCTCAATGCTGCGTGGCATACGAAGGCCAAAAAAACTAGACAAACTTTCTAAAAGATTTTTCTTTATTTCAAATACGAGGATAAATTGGGGTTTATTAATCTCTCTCTCTCTCTCTCTCTCTCTCTCTCTCTCTCTCTCTCTCTCTCTCTCAAGTACCAATGTTATACCTCATTCTGTCTCTCAAGACTGCGTGCCTTACGAAGACCACAAAACTGGATAAACTTTCTATTACTTTTTATTTCACCGACGAGGATAAATTGGGGTTTATTAATCTCTCTCTCTCTCTCTCTCTCTCTCTCTCTCTCTCTCTCTCTCTCTCATCTCTCTCTCTCTATCTATCTCTTTCTCTCTCTCATAAAAGTCAACAAAATCAAGAAACTTCGGGATAAAGAAAATTTAACAAAATACAGGATAACATGAAAAGCGAACCAAATTTACTATAACAGTATCCATTGCTCCGAGAACCTGGATAATCTGGATTCTTCCCAGAGCAAATATTTACTACAACTAAATAAAACGAATTGCGAAAGTAAAGAGACTTTTCGTTTGTCCGCCAAGACCTAAACCGGATTGTCCATGTTTGTCCCCTTGATTTTTAATCAGTGCCCAGCGCAATGAGCGATTTTGAATCAAGAGACCAGCGCAAAGCGAAACACGTTCGTTTGGTAGCGAGACAGTAAATATGAATGATATGGAATGCGGGCAGGGTTGCCAGATTATTTCGACTGAATTATCGTACATGAGCCTTAAAATTGTCGTTTTTTCAACCAAAATTATCGTACACAGTTTCAATATAATTATTAGGGTGTTACATGATTGACTTATTTCAAAAGATTTTAGTATAATTGTTTAATTAAACCCACACACACCTACATTTTTATACCTTAGGTATGTATCGTACATCGTACCGGACCCAAAATAATCGTACACGTACTATAATTATCGTACGAATGGCAACCCTGAATGCGGGCGAAGGATCCAGGCAACGTCCAAAGGGGAATTCAGAAATTTAGTTTAAATCTAATGTGATGTGTGTGAATATCTAGAAATATATATGTATATATAATATATAGAGAGAGAGAGAGAGAGAGAGTGAGAGAGAGAGAGGAGAGAGAGAGAGAGATAGAGAGAGGAGATGAGAGAGAGAGAGAGAAGGGCACCGTATACCATGTCATACGAGATAAGTATATATAATCAATATATGCAGGCAACACACACACACAAACACTAACACCCATTATATATATATATATATATATATATATATATATATATATATATATATATATATATATATAAATATATATATTATATTAATCATATATATATACATATATTATATTAATCATATATACTGTGTATATATATATATATATATATATATATATATATATATATATATATATATATATATATATATATATATATATACTGTGTGTATATATACATACATATATATATACATATATATACACACATATATATAATATGTGTGTGTATGTGTGCGTGTATACTTATATGCGAATGCATGTGCATGTACCTGTGTGCATACGCACGTCTCACATAACAATTAACAAAAATTGATAATTCCAATAATGCAGACTGTAAAATGAATGTAGATTGTAAATCTATTTGATTTCCGATTACTGGCGTTCCCTTTTATGGTAATTCTGAAATAATTTAAAAGGAAATACACGTTCAGGCTTCTCCTTTCAAATTTCTAAAAACACACTACTCATTTGCAGAATTCTAAATTAAATCATCAATGACTCTCAATGTTAAATTAACACTTAGGAAGGTATGTGCTTTATCTAAGATACCAAAATACCTGAGAAAGAAATTACTCTTATTAGTATTAGTATTATTACTTGCTAAGCTATAACCCTAGTTGGAAAAGCAGGATATGCTATAAGCCCAGGGGCTCCAACAGAGAAAATAACCCAGTGAGGAAAGAAAACAAGGAAATATACAATATTTTAAGAACAGTAACAATATTAAAATAAATCTTTCATGTATAAACTAAAAACGTAAAAAAAAACAGGGAAAGAGAAATAAGATAGAACAGTGTGCCAGAGTGGTCCCTTAAGCAAAAGAACTCTAATCCAAGACAGTTGAAGACCATAGTATAGAGGCTATGGCACTACCCAAACTAGAGAACTATGGTTTGATTTTGGAATGTCCTTCTCCTAGATGAGCTGCTTACCATAGCTATAAAGAGTCTCTTCTACCCTAACCAAGAGGAAAGTGGCAACCCTTAAAGGGAAATCTTAACAGAAACCAAACATAAACATCTCGTCAAACACATTCACTTTCAACATTCATAGCAACGCGATAAGATACAATTTTATGGAGTAAAATTTGTCTTCTGAAATTCAAAGAATATAAACCCACTTACTGAGTCTTCGCCTGTCACCGAAAATAAATAATTTATTGGAAAATTAAACCGGCTGAAATTGACACGTCCCTTCGACAGAATTTGTCTAACTTTATAACTAGAATGTGAAAGGTTCTGACAGGCTTAACAGACCCAGGTATTTCTTATCTACTATCGGGAAAACTCTATTCCTTACCATAATAGAGAGTTGAAAACTGCGTTAAAGAGTAGGCAGGTAGATATTCTGTGGTATATATATATATATATATATATATATATATATATATATATATATATATATATATATATATATATATGTGTGTGTATATATATATATATATATATATATATATATTTCTATATATATATATGTGTGTATATATATATATATATATATAAATATAAATATATATATATATATATATAATATATATATATATATATATACACGAAAATTTTCCTGTGGATATATATTCCAAAGGTTGAATTCGATATTAAATCCCATTTGTGGTTTGTACTTGTATATAATTACATGTATATCTAAAACTAATATTTATACATATATAACACACACACACACACACACACATATATATAATATATATATATATATATATATATATATATATATATATATATATATATATACTTATCTATAAGAATATATACAGCAACAAATGTGTGTGGTTTGGCTATTTTCATCAACAATCTAGCCCCAGCGAACTGGTGATGGTGGTAGACTTTAGTCTGATCGATCACAGTAAACCAACCTAGTGTGAGTCGCCCTGACTAGTACGGCTGTGCTGATCGTGGCGATATACACACTTTCACCAAGTTAAGATATCTCCACCGTGTATATATATATATATATATATATATATATATATATATATATATATATATATATATATATATATATATATATATTATATATACATATACATATATATATATATATATATATATATATATATATATATATATATATATATATATATACCCGGTCACTCGAGGAACGGGGAAAGACCGAGTAGTCCTATGCTTGGCAATGCCACTTAGCATGAGGAAAGATATATATTATATTATACTATATTATATATATATATACATATGTATGTATATATAACAATATATGTATAATATACATATATACATATATATACATACATATATATATATATATATATATATATATACATATATATATATATATATATATATATATATATATATATATATATATATATATATATATATATATATATATATATAGCCAGGCACGTTGATCTTTTTGACATAGGGGTGATTGTACGAAGGTAAAGCATCGGACAATATGATGGAAAATGATGGAGCTGTTGTTGATTTCCTTCAAAGTGACGAAGTAATCCTCAAGAACAAACACAAATTCTCACGTAAGTCAGAGATATACCAAGACGGATACGCTTAGCGTAAGAAAACCTAATATATCGAACTTGTTACGTCATTATGCATTACGATATTGCCTCTGAGGAAAAGAATAGACAGGTTCTATTAATTTAGAACTTTAGAAGACAGTTAGTTTCCTATTCTGTAAGCGACTGAAATGAAACAGGTGAAATCAGTATAGGCCTACTTTCGAGTTAGCCAGTTTCCCGCATTGAGCATGAGATGTTGGGACTTAACAAGTAAGTATAAAAGTTTATGAAACATTTAAACTTATGAAAGACCCGTATTCGCATTGAAGTTCTAAAAGATTTGAGTAAAATTGGCTTAAGTCATACACTTTTCAATACCAATCCAACTTGTATTGTAATTCCTTACAACCACACATTCTTTGAAGTTAAAACTTGTAGAGAAACAAATTTACATTTACAATTTACAATAATTGTTAGTTTCAACGACAAACTTATTTCTCTGTAATAAATGAGAACTAAATATATTCATCGCTCCCCTTATTTTTTTAAGCATAACACGAATAATAATATGCAAATTAACTGTTAATTCAGGTTTATCATATCCAGAATTCTTTACCCTGTCGTTTCTTTGGTGTTTTATCACGGTTCTAAATTACATTAGGTTTTTAAACACCATAAAATAACGGGATCTAATGTTTACTAGTGTAAGCGACCCGTCAAAAATGACTGCTAAATATTTAAATGAATATACACACACACAAGCATTGCCAACCCTTCCTACCCCTCCCCCTTTCCTAACTACAACTCGGCAGTTGTGGTTCCTGTCACCAGGATGTGACTACTCCCTCCCCCCTTACCCGACTAGTTATATGAATGGCTACATTTTCACTCGGCGTGACCGGAAAGAAATTGTATATCCTAAAATGAATGACGATTTACAACGAATATTTTACTGTGATTCAACGTCCTTCAAGCTGTATTATTCCAATGAAAGTTATGCAAAATAATTGAATAAGTGAATATTTTCTATCTGGTTAGTTAACTCCAAGAGTATTTTAAGGGTGTAAAAGGTTACCATGGCAATGGCCAAACAGGTTCATGCTTAAACATTGTTTGGAAGGATCCTCGTGTGGGATGATCGCTTTCAGCATAATTCAGTTGATTTACTACTTTTCTGATGACAAAAAATACATAAAGAATGTTAAAAACCACTACAATTCAGATAACATAATATCATTTTCTTATTCAAATGGGATAATGACTGGAAGAGTGAAGTTTAAAGGGTGGCTGTGTTACAACAATGGCAAGTTCGAAAGTCGGTCAGCGCCTGAAGCAGTTGTTGTGAACCAGCACGTGCTAATTAAACGTCAGACTTCGGCTCCCTATTCCAGATAAGTTCCCCTTCACTTAAAGTTTTCTAGTTACTTAAAATGGGTCTTGTTATTAGATTGCTTATTTAATAAACATTGCATTTAGGGTTAATTTACTCTGCTTGAGCAATTTATTTAACAAGAATAAATACCAATAAAAGTTACGTAGAACAAACAGGTAGCCAAAATACCTTGCAACACTAGATTTCCAACTAGCCTAATTAGTGTGTTTGAAATTACTCAAGTATTCAACGCTAATCTTGACCTAGAAAATAACGTTCACCCTTGGACAGATAAAAACCATTTCACCCTTAGACTGTTTAGAAAATGAAATTTTACGAAGACAAATTGTTCGTAGGAGTTACAAATAATAACAAATTCTAAGAAACCAAATTGAAACTACAACAATTAACATTATTAAATCTACAAGCAAACATCTTTAAAAATACTGGGAATCTTAAAAAGGGAGAATTTTATTTCAATGACTTGCAGTAGTTGCCAAGTCATTGAAGCGTAAATTACACTTAAAACATCTAATGTAATAAAAGAAACATCAACGTAACAACTACCTACAGATAATTATTCTGTATTATGTGCATGACTCTCTCCCCTAATAGAGTGAAATGAACAATAAAATCATAAGCTTGTTGAGGTTATTTAGTTAATTCAACTGCTTAATTCATGAGTCTAATAGGAGCTACCGTTTTGAAGAACTAAGCATCTAGATTATGTATACAATAATATTTCCCATTCATCCATGAACTTTATTCATTAAGCAGATGTGCAAATCTTCAATAGGCCTACTCATATTATAATTTCCAAATTTGAAATTATCCATATCCTGGATAGCAGATAGTTTACTTGGTTATAAGGTAGCTATTATGAAGATACTGTACAGTTAACCAAGATACACATCATTCAGATATCACAAACTGTCTTACGATTACAAGCTAGGTCTACAGACCTGAATTAGAAGTAATATTTTACTCGTTAAAACTGGACAAATCAAAATAGTTTGTTGGCTGGTCCCAAAACTGAGTAGGAAACAGCCCTTTTTTTACATTCAACGCTAAAACTATATGGATATATAGATCGCCAATTAATTTTTGTACAATAGTTATTATTATCGAACCTTAGACGATAGCGCCTATTTTTAAAATCATAACAATATAAATCCAAGCTATATAACCTACAAATATATTGAGCTATAAACAAAAGATTAAATTCTATTCCTAACAATTCCATGAAGTTCGTGACGAATTTTTCTTTTTCTTCAACAATTTGGACATTTTGCAAACCTATGAACTCCTAACGAAACAGACACATTTGTTAATTACAGATGCTCTTAATTACCACATTTAATTCATCAAAATGTAGATTCAACAACCCTTAAAAAACTCATCCTGTACACCTATAGGCTTACAACTGGCCCCATAGGAAAAAGCCGCTTTGATATAGACTAAATAGTCATTGCTCAAGTATGCTAGAAACAAAACGCTAATCTGAAACCGGTGTAACGGTCTGATTTTCCCCCCGTCCGAAATTCCCCCCGGGGGAAATATGGCCCAGGATATATATCCCCCCGGGGGAACTTTGTCCCAGGATAATATTCCCCCTTCTGGGCCAAGATTCCCCCTCTGCTTGGTGGAAGTAACCATTATTTTTTTTTTTTTTTGTTTGCCATGGAATTCAATGGGATTTCATAGAAAACCTGCACAAATTGCAAGGCAATAAATTGAGGTCACAACATATTGCTTGGATGAAAAAGAACAATGAATTTTAAGCGTGCTGCTCAGTTTCTTGGTGAATCCTTATCAAACTCCATGCAATATTGCTTAGAAAACAAGCTTGCTGATTTCGAAGGATGTAAGGGAACAATCAAATTCTTTAGTATATATTTCCCCAATTCAAGAAATTTGTGCAGACGTAACTTTAAATCTCCAAATGCAACGAAAAAAAAAATGCCTGTTTAAAGAATTTATTGATGAAGGCTGATATTGGGATAGTCCAAGAGGTTGTGACCTGGGAAGGTTTGTGACCTGGGAAGGGGGTCCGGGGGCTTGCCCCCGGCTAGGGGCTGTGACCTGGGAAGGGGGTCCGGGGGCTTGCCCCCGGCTAGGGGTTGTGACCTGGGAACTACTAGGTTAGGTTAGGTTCTGTACCCTTTTACAAATCTCAAATGTGTTAAATGATCATGATTGGCCTATGTTCAGCCACTTACATGATCCATATGTTTTACCAACTGGTTATCTTGTTCTTATTTAGCATTTCTGACCATTATTATTGCTGTAAATCACTCGTTTATGACATTTCCCCAAACTAAAAACCCCGGTTTCCCACTCGGTTCCCCCATAATCTCTGGTAACACAACTGAATTGGTATCATCTCCTTTCTCATCCATAGTGCTTCTTAGCATCAAGTGTACTTTTTATTTCGCGCTGGACAGTACGAAAGAAGAGTAAGGTTTTCACAATATATATATATATATATATATATATATATATATATATATATATATATATATATATATATATATATATATATATATTATTTATTTCCTAATATTTTGTCAAACTTACCGTTGATTATTTAATTCATGAAAATAGTTTCTCTGTAAGGGAGTGTGGGGGGAGAAATGGCCTAGGGGGGGAAAAATATCCTAGGGCTGAAATTCCCTCCGGGGGAATAACAGCCCGTGCTGCTTTTCCCGGGGGGGAAATCGATCCTAGGCTATTTTTCCCGGGGGGAATTTCAGTAAGGGGGGAAAAATTTCCTGCTACACCGGGAGTTTCAACATTAACATGATTCTATGAATGACACAACCGTTTTAGAACAGTAAAATTTCAACTTCTGAACGAGGGCTTCTAGACTACCATTACAATATAAACCGAAGCAATATCGTATTAATAACGCTCCTAAATAACTTTACAAATCAATATAACAATTTCTGACATTTGTAAGTTAAACTATAATTATATAAACTATTATAGTTAAGTTGCCCAAACAAATCAGTTGAATCAAAATACATAAACCGGTAACTTTACCTTTAGGTTTCAACCGTCAAAATCGCCAACCGTCAGCCTCTTGAACAAGAAATTAGGTATTCCAGAACACGTTGTTAACAATTATATCGCGAAAAATATCTTATACACCAAATTTCACATAATAGATTAAAATCGATCCGAGGAACACTAGATAAATAAGGCAAGGCCTTGAAATAAGGTTAACTTCGCCACGCGGTCTCGAACAATGAGTCAATGAGGCGACTTGGCTTAATGTGTTACATCATCCACCAAGGGGCGGAGTAACTGGGTAGACCAAAGGACCACGTTATGGCGCGGGAAATGAATCCAACGACACATGGATAGTTCGTTAGAAACAACCCCTTTTCTTTGCGTAAATGCAAATTAGAAAACAATATATTGTTTCACTTTTAATGAAAAACTTAAATAGCTCTATACTATATTTTGTAGATGGAATTTTATAGTTTTCTTCGGTGTTAGGATTAAATGTTTTGAGATTGCTACAGTACGATTCAATTGTAAATACAGTATATGTAAAATAAAATAAAAATATTTATATAAATATACTATGATGTATATATGTTATAAATTGCAAGATTGTAAATATGTTTATCATAGTAAAGGATATAAAAAAACTACACACAGACATACGAGAAGTAGCCAATATAAGCATATTAAACTGTCAGTGCATAATATGTATATTTATGCGCACACATGCTATTAATATGTATATTAGAAGAACATAGAACTCAAATAATTAAAACAATGTTTATCCCATAAATTAAACAGCTATGCATTAAAATATAGTCTTGAATTAGCACTGCTTTCGTCTGCATTCATGTTGACAGTCTAATAACAACGTTTTGAAGCCTATGCCTATTTTTTCGTGTTCGATTAAGATGAATATTTCCCTCGGATTATAGACTTTTCGTTATTGGAAACCTAGTGTACGCAACCTGACAAAAATGACTGTTTGATATTTAGATAGATATACATACGCGAATACACATACATTCAACCCCTCCCACCCTCTCCCCCTCCTTTCCCAACTAAAACCCCTCTCACCAGCGCATGGCTACTGCTGCTCATCCCTACTCGGGAGACCGGGGGATACCGGTATATTTTATTATTATTATTATTATTATTATTATTATTATTATTATTATTATTATTATTATTATTATTATTATTAGCTAAGCTACAACCCTAGTTGTAAAATCAGGATTCTATAAACCCAAGGGCTCCAAACAGGAAAAAAGTAGCCCAGTGAATAACGGAAACAAGAAAATAAACAAACAAGAGAAGTAATGAACAACTAGGCATAAACAGGTTATCGGTGCGAGAAGAGATCGATGATGATAATAATAAAACAAAAAGAGAATACCGTTATAGTGTACGAGCATGTGTAATGCATGTGCTTGGCCTTGCATTATGCAAGACACGGGCTCTTGCGTTGGCAGCCCGTAAACATTTCTCTGGAACGTTGCCACTTAAACTTTTCCAGCATCGGTTAAGCAGACGTTTATTTTGATAACTCCACGCTTCTCTTTGCGTTTTTATGAGCGTGAGATGGAGACGAGACAAAACATCACTGTCATTATTATTATAATTATTATTATTATTATCATTATTATTGCTTGGTAAGCTACAACCCTACTTTGAAAAGCAAGATGTCATAAGCCCAAGGGCTCCAATAAGGAAAAGTAGCCCAGTGAGGAGAGGAAATAAGGAAATGAATAAGCTATATGAGACATAATGGACAATTAAAATGAAATATTTCAAAAGCAATAACAACAATTAAATAAATCTTACTTATATAAACTATAAAAACTTCAAAATAACAAGAGTAGGAAAAATATACAGAAGTGTGTTCCCGAATGTGCCCTCAAGCAAGAAAACTCTACCTCAAATTAACACCTGTGTGACATTTGAGGTAATTTTATCCAAATCGAGAGGGTATGTTTACTCCCTCTCCCCCATACCAGAGGGATGCAGAGGGAGTAGTATTACGTCTAACAATGCCGGTATATATATATATATATATATATATATATATATATATATATATATATATATATATATATATATATATATATATATATATATATATATATATATATATATAATTTTCATCATACCGTAATGAGAATTTGATCAATTATTTCTGTTACAACCTAGTTTTTTTTTTTTTTACAGATCAAATTTCATTGATTGACTGGATCATTGTAATGGAATTATGTGTTGGGATAGAATGTTCTTTATGTTTCTTCTAGAATAATAAGCATTGCACAACTTCAATGTTTATTTTATCAAAATGAAAGAAAACAAATTTCTAGAAATTTACTCTATTTATATATCTATCAACATCTCAAACCTCATTGCATCCCATGACTAATTAAACCCTATACCCTTTAACAATTGCAAATTGCAAAGTAATCTTTGACTGGCCAGATAGTATTAAACTGGGTCCCTCTCTGGTTACGGATCCTTTTTCTGTTGCCTACCCGTTCACCGAATAGTCTGGCCTACTCTTTACACATTTTTCAGACTGAGTTCGAGCCTCGCTCAGACTCGTTAGCTTCTTTGGTCGCTGCTCTTAGTTATTATTAGATATAGAATAAATAAGGTTTTCACAGAAACACTTTCGTAAGTTCTTAAGCCATATAATAAGTGAAAATAATCAAAACAAACGTAATACACTGGCGGAGCTGTGAACAGTGGCGGGCTACGGGAAAGACCGCTTGCAATAATACCAGATAATTAAAATATGAAATGCATGCCACATGAGATAATATAAATGCTACATAGTATTCCCTAAGCTCCAATAAACGAGAATACTTGCATACATGTATTCCTAACACAACATATATGCTGAATGTGTATTAGCAATAAAGGTACATATAACAATGATACAGTAATCATATATATGGAAATAATTATAATGATAATCCATCACCTCCCCCTCCCCTTTGCGTTCAATGAGCTATATGAACGGGTATGGCGTCTCGGTGAACGCCGATATTCAGCTTGAGTGCCACTTTGCTGTTGTTGACTAGTATCAGGGACAACATCCTTCTTCTTTGGAGATTGCTGTGTCTCGTCAGGCAAATGTGAAGGAGAATGAGGTACAGGGCGTAAGAAACGGCGGTTACGCCATAATATTCTTCCTGAGGGTAACTTCACGTGGTAGTCTCGTGACCTACCGATGCCCATAATAATGCCAGTCTTATCCCATCGCTTGGAGATAGGGTCTTGGATACGGACATTATCATTGAGTTCGAGTAGTTCCAAAGGGTGTGCATGGCTGTCGTACCTTATTTTGGCTGCTTCTGTACGTGATGCTACACGAAGGTCATATTCATTTGCTTTTTCTTGCCATTCCTGCTTGAATGATGATGCATGGGCTGGGATGCATGATCGAAGGGCTTGGCCATATAATATCTGCGCTGGAGAAAGGCCAGCATAGTTAGGAGTATTCCGTATTTCCAATAATCCTTTGTCGAAATCTTCGGTGTCGATGTTCCCAGAAGGTGCTACTTTTAGGATAAAATGTTTGACCTTCTTCACGGCTGCTTCGGCATGGCCATTACTTTGGGGATAGTAAGGTGTGGATATCACATGTTGAACACCCCATCGGGTAAGAAAATTCTTGAATTCTGAGCTGGTGAACTGGGGTCCACCATCTGTCCTCAGCCTTACTGGAACACCTAAGTCTCGGAAGATGTGACTGAAGTGTCGTGTTGTTACTTCCGCTGTAGTATTGGTACCAAATTTTACAACTACAGGCCATCCAGATAGTCTGTCAACATACACCAGGAAAGATTTCCCAGCAACACTGAAGAAATCAGCCGATACTGATTCGAAGGGACGAGAGGGGTTTTCGTTGCATAACAGTGGTTCCTGCTGTTGGCTTGGCTGCATTATCTGACATGGCTCACAGGCATGGACAGTATTTGCTATGTCTGAATTAATACCAGGCCAATATACAGTCTGCTTAGCCCGACGCTTAGTCGCCTCCGCTCCACAATGGCTGTCATGAAGGCGTCTTAAAATGCTGCGTCGCATAGCTAAGGGAATTACTATTCGGCTACCATACAGGACAAGGTCATCATCGGTGTATAAATCCTCCCTTATTTTCCAGTAGGGTAGTAGGTCATTGTGGAGATTGTAGCGGTGACTGGGGAAGCCGTTGGCAACGTTCTGGAGGAGTCTTGTGTACGAGGGGTCCTCACGTGCTGCGGTGCGAATCTCTTCCAAGATAAGATCTTGTGTATCTGATGTCTTCGCTTCTGAAATTGCATCCACAGTCTTGGCTACAACACTCCTGAGGGAAAGATGGGTTTCACTATTTAACATATCATCTTCAGGCGTTGGGTGGCTCACCGGGGAACGTGAAAGGGCATCAGGGATGCAATGTTCCTTGCCTTTACGCCATACTGCAGTGAAGATATAGGGTGAAATTTTCTCTTTCAGACGCTGAATACGTGTGTTTTCTATTGCATCCAATGTATATGTATTCAAGATGGGTATCAGGGGTCTATGGTCAGTCACCAATGTGAAATGGGGCAATCCAAGTAAGTAATGGCGACATTTATTCATAGCCCAAACTGAAGCTAAACATTCTAGCTCAATGGTGGCCCACCTAGTTTCTGCATCGGCCAAAAATCTTGAACCATACTGGACCATGCGGAAACGGCCTTCTCCATGGTCTTGTAGAAGTGCGTATCCTAAACCATATAAACGAGAAGCATCCGTTTGTAGTACGGTGGGGCAGGTAGGGTCGAAATGAGCCAGCACAGGTGGCTGAGAGAGAGCCTTTTTAACACTGGCAAATGCGGCATCATGATCTGCTGTCCACGTGAAGGATCTCTTAGGGCTCATTAGCGGCCGAAGCGGATCTGCTGCAGCTGCAAGATCAGGTGAAAATTCTGTTAATTGGTTAGTAAGGCCCATGAATGACCTTAAATCTGTCAGATTTGCTGGCTTTGGGAACTCTGATATAGCTCGAACTTTCTCCTTGTCTGCTGCAATTCCATTTTCAGATACCGTATACCCACAAAAAGATACAGTAGGGCTAGCAATAACAAACTTTTCTGCATTTAAAGTGATACCGTGAGTCCTACAGCGAGACAAAACTTTGTTGAGCCTGCATAAGTGAGAATAATAATCCTTATCATATACAAGGATATCATCCACAACCTTGACACAATGTTGGATGCCTTGAAGAGCGATATCGCCTCTCCTGCAGTAGGCATCTCCTGAAGCGCTGAATCCCATGGGTGAACGACGATAGCGATACCGACCGTAGGGCGTGATGAATGTTGTAAGGGCTTGGTCTTCCTCTGCTAGTGGGATCTGCCAGTATCCACACAATGCATCCATGGTGGAGAAATACCTTGAATTAGGATCGATACTCCTGATTGCACTAAATGGTGATGGTGAAGGATGTGCAGGCCTTAAAACCTGTGAATTTAATTTGCTTAAATCTGTGGTGACGCGAACACCACCTGTAGGTTTGGCCACGACCACTAAGGGGTGACACCATGGGGATGGCTGATCCCCAACAGGTTCAATGATCCCTTGTGCTACCATTGTCTCCAACTCGGTCTTGACGTCCTCTTGAAAAGCTAGTGGTATAAGACGTGGAGTGTAGATAGCGAAGGGTTTCACATCCTCTTTCAGGTGAATACGCATAGGTGGTCCAGTCATTGGCTTGAGTTGTGCTCCTTGATGAAACTGCTCCTTCGTCATAAGCACATCGCTATATTCCTTTAGAAAGTATTGCCTGGCTTCCTCAGGTGAGGATGTGGCTGGAGGCGGAGGAACGGACATTTTTTCACATGTATTAACTTGGCTGACTGGGACCTGACTGGTTCCTGCTGAAGTCCTGCTAAGTTTCCTCTCTTGCATTTGACGTGGGAAGTCCCAGGGAATGATCCTTAGGTGGCGGAGGGCATCATAACACAGTAATGGTGTTGGGAGAGAACTAAGAACATTAATATACCCCTTGTATGAGATATCACCATAAGTCATGACGGCCTCCATTGATCCCAAGACGTTACCTTCCATGGGTGATCCATCAGCGTTGGAAAACTGCAACTCAGGGGGCGGAGACAATTCCTTGACATCAATGCCCAATGCTTGTAAGTGTTGCACTCCAAAAACAGTGGTATCTGCACCAGTATCAGGGATAACATTGATCTCCCCTGATTTACTGCCATATGTGACATGTAAATTTATAGGTGGTGGGGGACAACTTAGGGGACGTAAATTAACTGAACGAATGGCTGGAGAAGATATCTTAACGGTGTTCAACTTGGTTTCCTTTAAATCTTTCGACTCCCTAGGTCCCTTTGACTTTTTCTGTGCACAACAAACATCATAGTGGCCAAATTTATGGCAAATTCGGCACTCCTTAGCCAATGCTGGGCATGCGGCAGTATATGGGAAATGGCCAGTTTTAGCACAGTTCCTGCACTTGTGGGATACTGCCTTACATGTGTCACTATTATGCTGTTGACCACAATTCTTGCATCTGCTACTTGAAGAAGGAATTTTCTCTTGCTGATGAATTTTCTTAGGTTGCTCCGGTTTAGCAAATGCCTTCTTTAACTTCTTGTAGTTTGACACGGCACGCACTGAAGTCTGTGGAGCTTTAAGCTCCGTCGTTGCCTTCTTTGCAGCCTCAAAAGCCCTGCAAGTCAGCTTCACTTCCTCAAGTGTTGTTGTTGTAGGCATGCTAATGAGCTTCTTGGTAAGTTCTTCATTCCTTATGCCAACCAAAATAGCATGTTTCATTTGGGCCTCCACACAGTTAACACCTTTACATAAATCAACCTCCTCTGAGAGCTGTTGTAAACGGACGAAAAAATCTGTTAATGACTCGCCTTCTGCTTGCTTGCATTGAGTAAAAGCTAACCGACGAAGTGCTTCATTCTGCTGACCCTTTATATAAGTTTCGATATGAGATAAAACATCATCCAAAAGCATAGTTGAGTCTGGTGGAATACCCAAATTGTGTTCTAATAAGCGTCTCATCTCAACACTGAGACATGCCCTTAGCTGTATCAACTGCTTAGGTTGAGGTAAATTATCCAAATCTACCATAACAGCATAATCCTTCCATCTCTGCTTCCATTCTGTGTATTGTCTATAAGTAACATCATGGGTTAATGGTGGAGGCAAATTTACTGTCACCTTAGGTGTCTGCACAGCTGAATTAGGCACTTGGAGAACACTTGCAGACGATGGTGCTGGGGTAGGGGGCCCTATACCACTTGCTTGGGGTAGGGTATGCCTGGGATCAGTCATAGCTTCAATTAATGCTTTGAATTCTTCCTGATGTCTGACATTGTCTTCTTTTCTTCTTTCTTCATCCTGTTTTCTTCTTTCTTCATCTTTTTTATCCATGTATTCAAACATTTTGCTGATTAAATCCATGGTTGAAGGGGTTGATGAAGGAGAAATAGATCTTGAATGCGTTGGAGATGACGTCATGTCAGTTGGGGTTGGGGATGATGGGGGAGAAAC
>NC_090734.1:141563634-141586134 GCF_036898095.1 Palaemon carinicauda
ACTCCTGTGGGTCACGCCCTGCAGGAAGCGGGCTGCGAAGGTCATCAGACGCTTCCAGACTCCAGCTTGTAGCACCTGCGTCACAGAGTAGTATTACTCGAAGGCGAGGGACGTTGCGATGTATCCAACATCGTGCTGTAGGGCGACGTGACGGGGGAGGGTCTGAAGACAGGTCGAGATGAATGTCCTTGAGTCCGGGCTGAAGAGGTATACTGGTGACTCTCCCCCCATGTCCTCCTTGTGTTCCCAAATCGGCTGCAACTGAGGCCAAACTGCAGCTGTTCCCAGCGCTAACCTCTCGATTCCTGTACTGGCAAGAAAGAGAAGGTCTTGGGACATCAGACACAGAATGGAGACTCAAAATCTTGAATGAATCGGACCGAAGGGTCGGGACCCTCAGATTCTGAGTCTAGCCAACAACTCAGGAGCGAGCCTGAATGTTGCCTTCTCCTCTTCCTTAGAAAAGGGGGGGAGTAGTAAGAGACCAAGAAGATTGCTTACACACTGGCCGTGGCCAGAGTGAGCAGAAGACCCAAGGCGGAATACAATCCGAGGCCTGTCGTAAAAGGGTCTTGAGAAGATCTCTTAAAGGACTAAAAGTCCGAGCCATGCTCCAAGTTGGAGGTCTTCCTCCGACTAGGGCAGGGACGATCGTAGCTTCGCATGAGCGAGGATAGATCCAGCGGGCAGGAAAAAGTTATTCCTTTAAGCCTGAAGGTCAGGGAAAGGCTGAGCGACAGGCTTCATTGCCAAGAGCGGAAAGGAGTTTCCTCCCGCCGAAAGGCAATAAGACCGTTATTGCTGGAGAAGAGGCCTCACGGGAAGAGGTATATCTCCCACGGCACCAACCACCTTAGACTCTTCACTTTGCCTGGGAGACCCCTGTGGATGACTATCGCAGATGACGCGACCTCCGTACCGCGACTGTAGCGGGTTGTCTCTTCTAGAGGAGGAAGCGTAGTGTCTCCAGGCATGAAGCCGAAGCGACGCCCCGGTTCGGGAGAGATGTCGCAGTGTGGTTGCTTGAGTAGTCTGCGCCGTGGGAGAAGCTCTCCCGGGAGTTCCGTCAGGGGAAGCAGAGGGTCCAGAAACCGTTCTGCGCATAGTCCCAGTGGAGCTCTCCCATTGAAAGGTTGACAGACAACCTGGTTTTGTTGAGACCCATTGTCCGCAGACAAAAAGGAGGGAAGACGCAGGCGTCGAAGTTGTCCCACCATCACCGGAATGCATCTTGCCAGAGTCTCGGGGTCTGAGACTGGGGGGAAAACTAGCGGAAGCTTGAGGTTCCAAGCTGTCGCGATCAGGTCCCCCAGACCAGCACTTGCTGGTTACCCAAGGTCAAAGACCCTTAGGTACACTCTCTCTATGAGGCTCTGCTCGGATAGTCTGAGAGAAACATTCCCCTGCCTGGAATGAGAGAGCCGATGGTGGAATTGAGAGAATCTCAATCATCCCGGTATCTCTACTGCAAGATGTGAAGGTGTGAAAATGCGTCCCCTGCTGGTTAGCATGAAGTCGACACGCAACGGGGCGACTTGGCAGGAGCGGTAGGATCTGAAGAGGGGCCAGACTAAGGCCCTTAAGCCTGCCTGAATGATGGAGAGGTATCCTTCAGGTCTTGACCATAGGCCTGGACCGGAACATGCCCCCCCCCCCCCCCCTTTCCTTTGACGAGTCCGAGAACCGCATCAAGAATGTGGGGAAAGGACGAGAATATCCACTACCATCAAGAGGCTCCATAGGTCAACCCCAATTGCAGGTTTAATAGTTCCGCTGGTCCCATAGGGCCAGGGAGTCCGGTTAAACATTGGCTGAAGCCACCGGAACTTGGATCGCCCCACATGGAACTTATCCTGAGGCGACCGTTCGGACTATAAACGGGTCAATGAGGAAAGAAGAACTAGGAAACGTTCCAAGGTAGGGCTGAAAACTCTGCTTGACTGAGAACAGGTACTGCGACTCTCCTCAGTCTTGCCACAGTCAACCGAAAGGAAGGCTCGGAGGATGTGGTAACAGAATCTGGCGTCCCCAGGTGGTCACCCATCCAAGTACCGACGTTGCTTAACCTCGCTGGACGGACGAGAAGCGGGGTTTCCAACGTGGTAAGGCGGTTGACTCAATATCATGGCCAGATACTCCAGATGTTGAGGCAGAGGAAGAGAAGGCTCCAAGCAAAATACCATGAGTCCACACTCATGGTCAGCATTCGGAAGCTTTTCCCGGCGCTGAAGAAGGTCGAAACCCGAGCCTACCGGAGTTGACCAGCCCTCCAAACAGCAGAGGAGGCGGAAGTCTGCACCTGAGCGGCCAAAAGGAAGGCAGGGAGAGTTCTCTGGGGAAACACACCTGCTATGCCACGGCGGGATAGCCACACTGCATCATAAGCAGGAATACTTGCAGTTTAGGCTGAATTCGACGAGCACCCTGGAAGATGGATGGAATGGAAACTGAAAGTACCCGTCCTTCCGATCCAGGGTTAAAGGAGTCCTGTCGCCTCGTTACCAGTCTGATCGATTCTGCTGGTCTACGCTGGCCGAAGTTTGTTCGACAAACTTGATCAGGGCTGAGAGGTCGACTATGGACATCCCCTCTCAGATCCTTCCTTACAAGAAAGGATCGACTGAGGGGGCCGGGGGTGAAGCCGTCGATGATCCTAAGGAAGACCTTCGCCTAAGGTATGGATCATTCTGCCCAACCGGGCAACTCTGCTGATGCTATGGCATAGAGGTTCAGAGACACTGAATTCGCTGACAGAGACGGCAGGCGCGATATCCTTGGCTACTCACAGAGATTGTGCGGGAATGGGCATCGGGAAGCTGTCATTCGGATGAGTAACCTTAAGCATCCTCCCAGCGAAAAAACCTGCAATCCTAGAGTTCGTGAACTCCTTTTAGGGCTATGCCCCCCCCCCGGGGGAGTCTCCCGTGCCATCTGTTCCTGACAGGAGGAAACTGCAATTGGACACCTTGTCCCAGTTGTCGTAGCCGATAACTTAGGCCGACGTGGTTGAAAGAAAAGGGAGCTGGAGCCCTGCAGAGTCTGGAAGAAAGCGCCTTGGAGGAGTGAAACCGGAAGTCGATTTACTCCGCACAGCAGATGTTTAAGTCTCTGTCCTTGGGCAAAGACAAAACTCTTCTCAAGGATGGAAGGGTGTCTGAGGTCGTTGACCTCCACAGATGAGACACCCGAAGGAAGCCTTCAGTCAGTGCGTCCAGATGGTACAACATCGAGCTTGTCCGCAAGTAGATACTTAACGACGAAAGGCCAAGGTGCCTGAGCTCGAGAGGAGGAAAGTACCCTTGATCTTCCTGTAGCTTCCTTGAACCAAACCTCGGGCCGTAACCGAGGAGGGAAAGAACCTGGTAAGCTCCCAGAGGAAGAGGTAAGCAGTCACCCCTTGTCCGATGGAGAAATCTTCAACGGAAAGCCCCCCCCGCCAAAAATCCTTCCAGGGCGGGAGAAGGAGAGAGTACTCGTGCAGGAGTGGGGACCCTCGAGACCGACCTCTTGGGAACCAACTTCGCCCTGGGGGAAGTCACCACGAAGTCCACTCCTCTCTTTCTCTTCAGCGTAGGAGAGACAGCCGCTGGTTTGTTACCCTGGCCGGTGAGTGCTGGTTTCATAACCCTCATTAACGCCCGTGCCAGCGGATCAAACCATGTCTGCTGCTCCAAGGACACAGAGTCCGAAATCCTCGCTAAGGTGAAAGGGATCGGGCGATCCTTTGGAGAGGACACGACGGTTCCTGCCTGAAAAGAAGGTGGGAAGAATGCTGTACTGACCTGTCTTCGTCCTGCACTACCAACCTGTGCTTGGATGGAGGTGATCCCGAGTGCCGCCTAGGAGCAGGCGTCCCTGCTGCTACCACCGGCTGTGGAATTCGCCGCGAACTATGGTCGCGCGAGGGCGAACGGTCGCGCAAAGGCGAATGGTCGCGCGGGCGCACAGGCGAGTGGTCGCGCGGGCGCGCAGGCGAGCGGTCGCGAGGGCGCGCAGGCGAGCGATCGCGCGGGCGCGCAGGCGAGCGATCGCGCGGGCGCGCAGGCGAGCGATCGCGCGGGCGCGCAGGCGAGCGATCGCGCGGGCGCGCGATCGCGCGGGCGAATGGGCGTGACGGCGAGGGATCGTGCTGCCGCGTAGGTGAAGAAGATCGCTGGCGGTAAGCGATGGCGAGCAGCATGTGTAGGTGAATGATCGCGTGATAGGGTGCGATGGTGATTAGCATCCGCAAGAGGGCGATCGTTCAGGGTTGTGCGATGAGGAGCAGCATGCGTAAGCGGGCAATCGTGCAGGGTTGTGCGATGGCGAGCAGCATGCGCAGGTGAATGATCGCGTGAAAGGGTGCGATGGTGATCAGCATCTGCAGAAGGGCGATCGTTCAGGGTGGTGCGATGAGGAGCAGCATGCGTAAGCGGGCAATCGTTCAGGGTTGTGCGATGGCAAGCAGCATGCGCAGGTGAATGATCGCGTGAAAGGGTGCGATGGTGATCAGCATCCGCAAGAGGGCGATCGTTCAGGGTTGTGCGATGAGGAGCAGCATGCGTAAGCGGGCAATCGTTCAGGGTTGTGCGATGGCGAGCAGCATGCGCAGGTGAATGATCGCGTGAAAGGGTGCGATGGTGATCAGCATCTGCAGGAGGGCGATCGTTCAGGGTGGTGCGATGAGGAGCAGCATGCGTAAGCGGGCAATCGTTCAGGGTTGTGCGATGGCACGCAGTTGAGGGTCGCGCGATGGCGATCAGCATCCGCAGTTGAGGGTCGCGCGATGGCGATCAGCATCCGCAGTTGAGGGTCACGCGATGGCGATCAGCATCCGCAGTTGAGGGTCGCGCGATGGCGATCAGCATCTGCAGTTGAGGGTCGCGCGATGGCGATCAGCATCCGCAGTTGAGGGTCGCGCGATGGCGATCAGCATCCGCAGTTGAGGGTCGCGCGATGGCGATCAGCATCTGCAGTTGAGGGTCGCGCGATGGCGATCAGCATCCGCAGTTGAGCTAGTAGCTGGCGAACCATGTTCCTTCAGAAGTGTTGGAGAACGTTGGCGTGCCAGCTGTAACACACGTGGGCGATCCGGAGATCGCTGGCGAGCTGATGATCGCTGACGAGCTGACGATCGCTGGCGAGCTGATGATCGCTGACGAGCTGATGATCGCTGACGAGCTGATGATCGCTGACGAGCAGAAGGCTACGCGTGGAAGCCTGCGTAAAGAAGAGTCCTTGACCCCGACCTGAACCGAAGTTCTAGATCGCGAGGGCGAACGTGGGCGCACAGGGCACGTAACAGGAACCGCAGGGAAGATCATCTTGAAAGCGCTGACGAACAGGAGAGCGCTGACGAACAGAAGGGCGCGCAGGGAAACCCTGACACGCAAGGGAAGAACCCCCGTGGGGGCAACCCTTTGCCCCGAAGGGATCGTTGTCCGCCGGGAGACTGATGTCCGTCGGAAGACCGCTGTCCGTCGGGGAGACTGATGTCCGTCGGAAGACCGCTGTCCGTCGGGAAGACCGTTGTCCGTCGGGAAGACCGTTGCCCGTCGGAAGACGAGATTAGACTGCTGTCCATCTGCACCAAGACGGAAGATCGAGAAAAAGAAGTTGTAGGCTGCAAACGGAGATTCAAAAAGGCGCCTCAAGCACCCTTATAGGGAGATGAGAGGCCCTTACGACGAGGCGGACGGAGGGCCTTACGGCGAGGGAGGCCAACAGCAACAGCAACAGAAGAAACCTCCGAAGAGGAGTCTCTATGAGTGTACTCTCTCGCGAACGAAAGAGAAACACTTCGTGGAAGAGACTGGTCAGCCAGTGACCTAAAAGGGGCAATCCTCCGAAGAGGAGCTCCTGCAGTTGCCCAGCCCCTTGAGCGAAACTGCAGGTGCGACCGCTCAGCACCAAGAGCATAGTCGCACGAAAAAAAGGCAAGAGAAGAACCCCCCAAAAGAGGAAAAGCTCAAGCCTGGACAGGAAAAAACTTCCCTCGGAAGGAAAGTTATCCGCCCAAGGAGGCAAGCCTCCTGACTGTTCTAAAATGAACTGGAGAGCTGTCCGTCGACACGGGAGTACTACCAGTAGAAGGAGACACGCCCCTGACGACAATACAAGGGGGGAGGCAGCAACAGCCGAATCCCCAGGACTCAACCAGACAGCTCACACCGTTGCTATATTACAGAAACGAACTAGATCGGTAACTGTAAAAAAATAAAACAAATAATATTAGTACACATTCATTCCCCCGGGAAGGCTCCGAAGAGGAATCCCGAGGAAAAGGAACAAGAATTACACAACAGGCACGTGCCCTCACAACCACTTACACTCGCGGAAGGAGAGCTGTAACCAAAACAGAATTATAACAATTATAATTATGTAACTATGTAATTATGTAATTTGAAAAATGAATGAACACTAAAGAAAAAACGAAAACCCCGAAAGGAATCGTTCTACAAGCTGAAAAATTAACAACTACAATTAGATTCATAAACTAATTGAGACAAAATGTACGGCGTAGCAACCCCACCCACACGGGAAGGAAGCTACAAGGGCGTAGTAAAACATAGTAAAAGGGTGAACGACCTCAAGAGAGAGAGAGAGAGAAAGACCGAAGTCAAACTCGATCGCAACCCATAAAATTAGGCCGTGGTGGCCTAACTGCCGAGGCCTCCACGTAGATATCGTACACTACACACACACATCTGAAAAGGAAACTTACTTATTTCTATACTCAAATATATATACAAACATGAAAACATGTTTACATATATATTGAGTAAAAGAAAAGTAAGCGATTAAGTAAAGACAAAACAGACAATGGCTGCCAAGCGAGGACCAAGACAGAGACGTCTGTCACAGTCCGAGCCAAAAGTGAAAGTGAGTATTCACCTGTGTGTGAGGGGGAGGAGGGGTAGCTAGCTACCACTCCCCTACCCCCCCGCTAACTAGCGCGGGGGTAATACACCCTCGTTAAATTCTAATGGCTCGCCATTTCAGCTACGCTAAAAGTAATAACCCTTTGTAAATAGCGTGGTTTGTATTTCGGTTACGGAACAAAGAAGACTTTCTAATTTGCGTTTCTAATTTACAATGGATATTTCCTATGTTTTCGAAAAATAGACCATAATGAATAACCATTGTTCAGATTGTTAGATTGAAATGAAATGGCTCATTTTCATTTCAAAATGAGAATAATCGACTTGTAAGCTAAAATTCAGCATAAATTGACGTTTTATTAAATTTTCCACAAAAATAAGGCCACTGAGGTTGAGGCATTTTTAAGGGTGGATGAACGAGCAGCGAATTTTTGTGAATTATTATTATTATTATTATTATTACTCGCTAAGCTACAACCCTAGTTGGAAAAGGAGGATGCTATAAGACCAGGGGCCCCAACAGAGAAAAAAGCCCAGTGAGGAAAGGGCACAAGGAAAAATAAAATATTTTATGAACAGTAACAACATTAAAATAAATATTTCCTACATAAACTATAAAAACTTTAACAAAACCAAAGGAAGAGAAATTAGATAGAATAGTATGCCTTAGTGTACCATCAACCAAGAGAACTCTGCTTACCATAGCTAAAGAGTCTCTTCTAGCCTTACCAAGAGGAGAGTAGCCACTGAACAATTACAGTGCAGTAGTTAACCCTTTGGGTGAAGAAGAATTGCTAAGTAATATCAGAGCTGTCAGGCGTATGAGGACAGAGGAGAATATGTAAAGAATAGGACAGACTATTCGGTGTATGTGTAGGCAAAATGAAAGTGAACCGTAACCAGAGATGAGGATCTGGCCAGTCAAAGGACCACATAATTCTCTAGCGGTAGTATCTCAACGCACGGCTGTTGCCCTGGCCAACCTACTATCAATATAATGAGCAAGTGTTTGGATACACACACATATATACATATGTATATACATATAATATATATATATATATATATATATATATATATATATATATATATATATATATATATATATATATATACAGTACAGTAAGTAGCTCTTCTAGGAGAACGGCACTCCAAAACTAAACCATTGTTCTTTAGTCTTGGTAGTGCCATAGCCTCTGTACCATGGTCTTCCACTGTCTTGGGGTAGAGTTCTCTTGCTTGAGGGTACACCCAGGCACACTGTTCTATCTTATTTCTCTTCCTCTTTTTTTCAAGTTTTTATAGTTTATATGTGAAGGATTTTCAATGTTGTTACAGATCTCAATATATTTTATTTTAATTCTGCTTGTACCCATGTGTTTGAATTTTATGACCCTCTTTCACTGAAACTGTTGCTATAAAAGCTCACTATCTGTTGAAATAAAGTTAGTTGCATTCATGAGTCTCTCAGTTATAACCTAACCGATCGACCGCACATTACGGATGTTTGCGAGGCAAACTGCAGACAAATCCAATGGTCCTTGGCACGATCCATTGGCTTCTCACAGCATAGCTTTTAACCCTTTACTTCCCATCTCGTTTCACTTAGCTGTTCAATTTCTTTAACTTTGTCTCGCTGTAATTTATCATTCATATAAGAATAAGTCCATTAATCTGATCCATACTTTATATTATAAATGTGACTCACTTATGTCATATAATAATAATAATAATAATAATAATAATAATAATAATAATAATAATAATAATAATATCACATCAATGACAAAAAGAGATAATAATAATAATAATAATAATAATAATAATAATAATAATAATAATAATAATAATAATAATAACAAAAAAAAATCACATCAATGACAATAATAATAATAATATTAATAATAATAATAATAATAATAATAATAATAATAATAATAATAATAATAATAAACATAGGTAATTTACATTTCCAAAGCGACTGACGGTAAATTGAGGCTTCATTTCCGTCAGTTAATGAAAATATGTTTCACAGTATCTAAATTTTTCCCGTTAGCGAGAAAACTATTTTGGTTAATTCAGGGATTCCGAAAAAGCTTAATTAAAAAAGCTCAATTAAACTTCAGCACGAGAGGAAAGTTCTAATTTATGCTTTTCATTTATCATCATCATCATCATCTCCTACGCCTCTTGATGCAAAGATACTACCCGTTAAGATACTTCCGCTAGAGAGTTATTGGTTCCTCTGACTGGCCAGACAGTACTACATTGGATCCTTCTCTCTGGATACGGTTCATTTTCCCGTTGCCTACACATACACTGAATAGTCTGGCATATTCTTTACAGTCTCCTCTGTCCTCATTCACCTGACAACAATGATATTGCTAAACAATTCTTCTCTCAAGGGGTTAACTACTGCACTGTAATAGTTCTGTGGCTGTTTTCCTCTTGGTAAGGGTAGAAGAGACTCTTTAGCTATGGTAAGCAGCTCTTCTGGGAGAAGGACACTCAAAAATCAAACTATTGTTCTCTAGCTTGGATAGTGCCATAGCCTCTGTACCATGGTCTACCACTGTCTTGGCGTAGAGTTCTCTTGCTTGATGGTACACTCGGGCACACTATTTTATCTTATATCTCTTCCTCTTATTTTGTTAAATTTTTTATAGTTTATATATGAAATATTTAATTCATTGCTGTTATTGTTCTTAAAATATCTTATTGTAATTGTTAATTGCTTCTCTTATTTCCTTGTTTCCTTTCCTCTCTGAACTATTTCCCCTGTTGGAGCCCCTGGGCTTATAGCATCCTACTTTTCCAACTAGGGTTGCAGGTTAGCAGGTAATAATGATAATAATAGTAATAATAATAATAATAATAATAATACTAAAGGGTCTCGGTTACATTTCACCAGTCGTCTCTATCTTGGGCTTTTAATTTATTACGTCTACATTCATCATCTACTTCACACTTCATAGTCCTCACCCATGTAGGCCTAGGTCTTCCAACTTTTCTAGTGCCTTATGGACCCGAGTTGAAAGTTTGGTGAACTAACCTCTCTTGGAGAGTGCGAAGAGCATGCCCAAACCATCTCCATCTACCCCTCATTATGATCTCATCCACTTGTAGCACTCGGGTAATTTCTCCTTCATCACTATCGTGAAAATCATTCTCTTAGCTGAAAAGGTTAAGATTAATTTCAAATGTACTGTGAGCAAAGTATATTTTCAAACCCATGTATAGAAAAAAAGTTTCTTATAAGCATAAGATTTTGCAACAATATATATTTTTTTTATAACTATCATGTGAAAATTATTGTTATGAAAAGTCCTCGTTCAAAGTAATACATTTTGATACATTTCTCAATGGAGTTTTATACCAAGTTATGGAAATATATATTTACACACTACACTGCTCAATAGATGGCAGCACTTACGCGATTGGGGAAGGGTCTCGAAAGGACGAAAGCTTCAGTTCATGATTTTGTTTTAGTGAATCGTCCTTGTTTGATGACGAAAGCCGACCTGACTTCCTAATAATATTTTCCGTTGTACGCATAAGTAGCAATGGTTTAAGTGTGTGAAGACGTTAGTAGTGTAAGTTTTGTGGAAATGTATATAGAAATATTCTCGAGGTGAATTGTGCTATTGTGAAGGGTTATATAAATTTAAATGCCCTGTTATATGAAATGTTTTATGCGTAGGACATTGATTGGCAATGTTTGGGGTATTATTTTAGAGAGAATAACCAGCTTAGCGACCTATAAGTACTTCAGAAACGCGTAAATCGCATTTTTCTGATTAGGAATGTACGATTAGTTATGCCCGAAGATTTATAGAACATAAGTAATTTATTTTTGTTACATTTACAAAAAGTGAGGACTTTATAACTAAGGCGAGTGGCTATTTAAGAGATGTTCACCCTTTGACTCCCACCAAAAAAAATGACTTCAGAGCTCCGCCCACTCTTTTTGTTCCACCTATACACTTAGTTTGTTTGCCCCACGTGACTTACTCACGCACCACGTGACTAGATACTTTGAAATGATTGGCTCGTTGTAAACAAACTAAAGCCAATTATACTTGAATATTCCTACCACTTTGGCGCTTCAGGCAGTACAAAGCATGGCCGTCGTTCAGATAACTTGTCGTGCATGTTATAGTCTACTTTGAATTTGAGACGATATCACTCTTAAGATTCCAAATTCATCACATTTCTGCAGGCACGTGTTTTACCTACCGAAGTATTTTGTCCTCGCTGTGATATAACTTGTACATATAGTGAAAAAAGGCATAAATTTTCGTGTGGCCGTCGAGGAAAGCTTAATAAGCAGAAGGTAAGAAAGTTTGTGTATTCTGTTAGCCGTTTTAAGGGGATGTTTTTAGACAGTGTTCATGTGAAACTCTGGGCAGTTGCTTTGTTTGTAAACCATTGGTTAGGAAAATCTTTTGATCATACCAATATTATACGTGGCCTAAAGTGGTCAATTAGAACAAGCGTAGATTGGCGATCGTTTTGTTTCGAAACGGAACAATGGTGTTCCAATGAACCGCAAATTGGTAGTCGTGACGTCATTGTGGAAATCGACGAAACTTTGTACATCGCTAATACAATCGTGGTCGACAACTTACCCAAGTGTGGTTGTTTGGGGGAATAAAGTGAATCTCTTAAGCAAAAATTAGTTATTCCTCTTAACAAATAAGGCCAAGACAGAAGTGCAGGGACGCTTATTCCACTTATTAAATAACTTATTTTACCTAGTTCTGTTGTGATTAGTGACGGGTGGGCAGCGTATCGCACACTTGCTGAAGGATATATTTGTCGACAGACTATTGTAGTGTGCACACGCAAAACAATGAACGCCTTTGGCGTGATATACAAAGTGGTAGAGACGCCCTGGTAACAACTTTTTCTCTAACAATATTTAAGATATTTGTTTATAGACAATTTCATTAGAGAAGTCAGTTGCATCAACTCTTTTATTGAAGCTGGGAAATTATATGTATCCCATAGTGACAGACAACGACACCGGGTCGAAACCGGTAATTCGTCTTCGGACAGGATATAGACTAACAAGGGCCTTTTTAAGGTTAATATAAACTTAGGCTTAGGTTGGTGTTATTTTAGTGTCTTAGGTTAAGTAATGCCCCGAAAATCCCTGTGGCCTTAAAGTGGGGGGGGGGGGGGGGGGTCGGTCGCAGTGAGGGGGAGCCCCCCCGCTAGGCCTAGATTGGGGTTCAGGGCCTTAGGTTAGGTGGTTGTTGGGTTAGTTTTGTTATAGAGTAAGTCTAAAACAGTTAATTTCCGAGGAAAATTAAAGTGATATTCGTGCAAAACCTCAATCACTCTGAAAAAACATTTTAATGTCCTTTTGGGCATAGTAGTAAATTATGAAATGTGTAGTAAATTATGAAATGTGTACCAAATTTACAATTTAACTCCATCCTGTATTCCCGTAAGGATTACGGCTCTGAATGTTTAACCGCTCACTTAACAGATTGAGCCATTAGTTTCTGATGGGAGTTTCTTGCATTTTTCAGAAGTCATTTGAGTGCTATTAGCCTCGGCCTTCTTATCTTCCGTCAGTTAGTCTTTGGTTAACCCATTAATCTTCTCTATATACGGCAATTAACTCCTGTAAGACAATACTTTAGCGTTACAGAACCAAAACTCGCCCCAAATTTTAGATAACTAAATTGTAATTTTAAAAATAGGTACATTTATAGATGAATACATACTCATGATTGTCTTTTTCAGAAACTTAGTAGCTATGTCTCTTATAACTTTTTTTCTTGCATTTTCAACTTTTGTATGTTAAAATACTTTTTAAATATTCTATATAACATCACGTTCGAATAAAGTAAAACATACTGTATATCTGATTTGTCATACTTAGTCATATGTGATATGTAGGCATACATTAGATTAGTTTGTAGGCCATTGTAGAATATTAGGTGTATATAAAACACAATTGTATATTTTTATTGAATCTGAAATGCATGATGCACCCTTGTGTACTCTTTAGTAATATAAACTAATTGTATATACAAACAATGTATAAAATAACTCTAAATTGAATCGCACATAAAAATAATAAAAGGATGGAAATAGAAATAAGGTAGGATAAAAGCCAACCAAAAATGAAAGATAATTTCAAAGGAACTTTAATAAATTAACATAAAATAGCAGTAAATACTATTGCACATATAAAAATTGAACTTAAAAAAAAAATCCAAGCAAGCTAAAATTGAGTCAGGTTATAGCTAGCGCATGTTTCTTTTTACACACTCTGCCGCTGTTCTTGTGTTTGGTGTACACTACATTTGCCTATTCCGCTAGGGAACAGGTATTCGTAAAACGCTTGAAGGTACTTTCTATTGGTCGGTTTATAGATTTTCAGATTTTTTTAAATTTTATGTCTATTGATTAATCAAAACTGAAGCTTTAAGTTTAAAACTTACAGAACTACAGTAAAACTTACAGAATTACAGTAGACTTTAAATTTAAGATAATTGTCTGATAAATTGGCGGTTAAATATTTTAGCACTAACTTCAAAAGCCTATTCCCTAATACGCAGCTGATTTATGAAACTGCAATTGATTACACCAGATAATTTTTTTACTTTATTCTTTTTCAATGAAGTTTAGTAATAAAAAAATTGAGTGCCCATTCATGCTTGCCTAGCCAGTTGGAGTTTACTCAAGAGCTGCAGTTTTGTTTAGTGATTTGCCATTGGCATGTTTGAACTGTATACAATCTTGGTAACTATATCATTCTTTTCAGTTTTGTGGCATCCGTGATAATAGGGACCAAGTGAATGACACAGAAAGAGGCATCCATTGAGTCTTAAAAAAGACTAGCCTTTCTTTTGGTCTCCAGCGAAGGAAAAGTAAAGTTAGCATCTTAAGGTAAGCTATAAATAACCTGGGCACAGATTTATGTAAATTGAGTAATGGCCAGCTTTTAAATTTTAGCTTAGCTGTCTCCAGATAATGGAATTTATTTGTCTAATGTAAGGTCTGATTGCCTTCAGACAGTTCATAAGATTAATTTATTTTGACAAGAAATCTAAACTTTGTAATAAGTGTTCAAATATTCTGTACAGTTACCAAAGATAATTTTAGACTTTTTCTGGCTTCATAAACCACAATTTTGCTCTTTAGTTGTTGGATAGATGATTTGTTTTACTTTAAACTTGTGCTTGGTATCTAATATCATAATTCCTTGGCTAAGAATGTAATAGCAAGGGCTACATGCTTGGTTTACTAGTATTATTATTATTAATTGCTAAGCTATAACCCTAGTTGGAAAAGCAGGATGCCATAAGCCCAGGGGCCCTAACAGGGAAAATAGCCCAGTGAGGTATTAGTATTTATTAGTTCCCGTAAATTTTTCAGGTTTAGTCTTTTTATATTTTTTCAGCCTCTGCTCTATTGAGGCCTAAAACACTGGGTACTGTTACGACTGTTTGCTACTGTTTGCTGTATTTTCTTATATTCTTGATCACAATATCAGGTCTTATAGCACCTCCTTCTATATATTTTCCTTAATTATCTTATGAAAGATGGTAGTGCCTCTGTTGGAGGTAACCGTTTCTGGTTCATGCTCCCATACCTTATCTTTTACTTCAACTTAGTATTTACATTGTTTTCCAATGTATATATTTACAGATCTCATTGTGATGAGCTGTTTAGTGACAATCTACAAGCAGTTCGGCAGGCTGAAACCAGATCACAAACACAAGACGGCTGCATGGCAACCTACACTAGTTTCTTGATAGGACTATCGTCCTTTCTCCATCAAAACCCATTGAGTTTTATTATGCCTTGCAAGATAACTTTTCCTGAGAAAATGCTTTGTCACATATTGCACTTTAATGGTTTCTCCCCGGTTTGAATTCTGATATGTGTTGTAAAATAACTCTTCCTGTTAAATGCTATGTCACAGGCATTACACTTTAATGTTTTCTCCTGTGTGAATTATGTGCTGAAAGATCTTTCTTCCTGTTGTAAAAATCAGAAACGGGCCAAATTTGAGGAATATAAAAAAAATTTGAATTCAGTGTAAATTGACAATTTACCCAATTTTAAACTTTCTAGCAAATTTGATAAACTTTTAGTTTGAACCTAATTAACTTTAAACCTGGCAAATCTGATTAAATGTTTTCAGTTTGAACCTCATAAGTGTCCTGTTATATTTATAAATTTCTTGCATATTCTGTGAGAACTTTGGTATTCCTTTAGGCAGTTGGCACTTATATTTAAGTTATTCTTGCATGTGCCTTTATAAGTTTGGTATTCCTTTAGGCAGTTGGCAGTTATGTATACCACTATTCAGAATGTTTTAAATATTATGGGGAATGTATACTATATCGGTGTAAAGATTTCTAATTTGAAACTGTAAGGTTTTATTAAAATTAGATTATTCTTATTGGAAAATCTTCTATAGATTCTAGTAATGGCAGTTTAGATAATTTAAATTTTATTTTTAAAATTAGCTCATGAAAGCTCTAAAAATTGTTTGCATAAAGTATATTCCATGTAATCTTTTTGAATATTACTTATAGCTATTACTCGTTCAAATTTTTTAACAGGGGAATACTGATTTGTAAAGGAACCACTACACTAAGTACAGTAATTGTCTAAAACTGTTTTTATTGGCAACTGCATATAAACAATTTTTAGTCTTTCATCAGGATTTATGAAACCAATGTCATTAACTCTTTAACCTTTTTTTTTTTTTTCGTTTTTCTATATCGGTCTTAAAAGTTTTTTAAAGGAAATTTCTTAGATTTTTAAATTAGTTCATTTTTTTATAAAGATTAGTTTCTTCCGGACAAATGCAGATACAATTTTATTTTATAAATTTTTAAAGTATATTGAATTTAAAGATCTTTATAATTTTTTCCTGGCCTTATTTTAAAAGCACCCAACAGTATTTATATTAAGACAATAAGTGGTTATGGTATTTCAAGCCTTTCGAAGGCTAGTGTTTAGCAAGGTTATGTAAGGGTTAGACTCGGTACAAACTATTTAAACTTTAATTACTGCTTGAATGCAGTTTCATATGGTCATGGTATTTAAACTCCTATTTCAAAGGTTAGTGTATAGGAAGGTTATGTAAATTATAGACCTGGTTTATTAAAAGTTTTTAAACAAATACTGCTTAAATACTGTATATTCATATTAAGGATTGTGAACTAGGTAGGTTTGGTTATTGAGTGCTTGTTTTAAAATGCTATCCTCAGCCTATATTCTTGAATTGAAATGCACTGCACTAGAAGCCACTAAAGACTTATGCCAAGTGGGATGCTAATTAGCTAGCTAGTTGCTTACTTACGCAGTTTGAATATAGCTCAAAGCTACTTTTTTTAGTCTAGATTGTAATTAAGTTAGTTTTGAATTAAATTTCTTAAATCTTAAGTGGCCAAATTTAAACTAAATTAAGGTATATCTTAATTCAGTTAAAAGTAACTTGATATAGGATTCTATTTAGGGTAGTCTTTAGTAAAACTTAATGTCCACATCCCTCCGTTTTGGGTTCGTATACTAAAACTCTATTATTGAACATAAAACATATTTAGAATAAATTATGAACAATGTATATAACTCAAATGAACAAATGAACATACAACATCTAAAGAATAAATGATTAGCAAAGTATATAACTCAATGTTTATAACGCTCTATGAAGGAATTTTATTCGAAATGTTTTATACGAGCGAACGTGGACGGTGAGAGATGCAGAAACATATGGATAGCTGATCCATAATAAAAATTTGAAGTGTTTTTGTAGTTAAATTTCCTATTGTTTGATTTAGAAAAAATAAAGTAGAAAAGGATTCTAAACATTCAGAATCCTAGGAAGTAGTTCTGACTTAGAGCTAGACTGTCTAAGGTAGTAGTACATTAGAGAAATCCTATAGTATATTTAAAATGAACTTGAGTATAACCAAAATTTAAAAATGGGAAATATTGGTGCTCATGTGATACCCAAATGATTAATCTGCCTTATTTTGACGGCTCAATCATATTAACAGTGTAATGCTTTTAATTGCTGCTTTTATGAAGTTGGTAGATTGCAAATACCATACAATGGTGAATAAAGATGTATAGCCTCATGACGTAGCGCCAGGCTTTGAAGCATTCAATAGTGGTTTGAAGAGTCTTCCTGCAGCCATGGCAACGAAGCTTATATTTGGGTTTGGAATATATGGCTGCAGACACTCCTATGTAAAGTTACTTGCAGACTACAGATTTCCTATGTTAGAAGCCCTATTTCACACAAATTGTAAAATAAAACTAAGTTAACAGGCAATGATTGTTGCTAGAAATTAGCACGTTGATGTAAAACACTTTAAAAAAATACTCTACCCAGAGCAATCTGGTAGCATTGCCGCGAGGGAGGGAGAGAGAGAGCGAGCCCGCATGCCGTGGCGAGCAGTGTAAGTTAGAAAGCAATCTAGTGAAGCATTACATAAACGGAAGGTTAACTTTCGTATTAAACTGGAACAAGGCTAAGAATCTTGAACTACTTTCTATTAACGCCTAACAATTTACCAAAGGTTATGTACTAAATGCTATTGTAAAATAAAGAATAAAAAGAAATAAGTTACTCTATAGGATGTAAGGCTTACTTACTTTGTTATTTGTAAAGGATGTAATTTATTATTTTATATTATATGTAGTCATTGTATTGATCCTTTTGTAAAATTTAATAATAAAGATAAAAAAAAATTAGGTGTTTCGAGTATACTTTTGGACAAAAACTAACTGCCAAATGTAGTCTACTAACGTAACTATGTGGCTGTCAGTATCCTTGTCCAAACCGGTCAATAGATACTCCGAAATATGAACTCTACATCAACGTTGTTGGCCAGTCGCTTCTTCTCTTCTAATGTAATCCTTGTTCATAGTTCCTGGTAACAATGTTTGCTCGGGTATTGAACAGTCCCTAAGGATGGTAAATTTACCATTGCAAAATATCACTTTTCAAGATCCTTTTTCATGGTTTGTTAGATCGTCGGGTAAACTGCCGATCATATGGCGAATTTTAAAGTTACTCGTAGTTGAGCCTAGTCGGGCATTCATAAATAACAAAATTAGTTAGCAAATGAATACTCGTTGGGATAATCAATAGTTTCGCATACTTTCAATGTATATAGTTAGTTACAAGACTTCGCTGGGAAATAAATGGCCTGTACTGCATTGTGATTAGAGTCTGTTTGAAAGTTGGAACTGTTATTTTCATTCGGCTGAACTATTGCTTTTGACCTGCCATTGAAAGGCATGTCGGTTGATGTAAAGATTCCACAATCAACACGAAGTGCGTTGATTGGTTTCTTGGTTCTAGCATCTGGTCACGTAGTGCATTACAAAAATCTATCCTATCATTAGGAATGGCTAGATATAAAACCAATATCTAACCACAGCACAACCAAAAACGAACCAACATGAAAGCTACTTTACCCCCAAAGTAGTCGCCTACGAAGTCAAACACCAACGGGTTATTAGTAACTGACTATCAGTTATGCTGTGTGTGTGGACACAGCGATTAGAAGCTGTGCGCACATGTGCGTATACAGTATATAAATCATTGTAGGATGTAGTGCAGTCAGTGCACCTCTCACTGTATAGTGAAGGCATTGCTAAAAGGTCTGCTGTGTTCCTTTCGGCCACTTATTGTACCCACTTTTTGACCATCTACTTTACCTCTGTTCTTGCTGTCCAACCTTTATTTAGATGCAATTGCACTATTTTCTCATATTGAAACGGTGTTCATTGGCCTCCCTGGCCTGGGCGCCGGACCATGTACAGTAGTCAAAATTATAAAATCAGTCACACCCACAGCACCCACCTCTATTAAATTTAAAAGTCGCCAAGAATGTTAGAGGCAAGAGACAAGGCAAATTGGACTGTCCTAGAGACTGACCATATATAAATTTGTTCAGCGACTGAGACCCCTCAACATCAAGCCAGGTCTAAATTTAAGAGTACTTTACAAAAATATGAAATTTTTGATTATTTAATTCCTCCTTTACAAAAGAACAAAAAATTTGAACGCTCTCTCTCTCTCTCTCTCTCTCTCTCTCTCTCTCTCTCTCTCTCTCTCTCTCTCTCTCTCTCTCTCTCTCTCTCTCTCTCATATAGATGTATATATATGTGTGTATATATATGTATAAAGTATATATATATGTATATATATATATTTATATATATATATAATAAAGTATATATGTATAAAGTATATATATATATATATATATATATATATATATATATATATATATGTATATAAGTATAAAATATATATATATATTATATATATATATATATATATATATATATGTATATATGTATAAAGTATATATATATATATATATATGTATAAAGTATATATATATATATGTATATATGTATAAAGTATATATATATATATATATATATATATATATATATATGTATAAAGTATATGTATATATGTATATATGTATAAAGTATATGTATATATGTATATATATATATGTATAAAGTATATGTATATATGTATAAAGTATATATATATGTATATATGTATAAAGTATATATATATATATATATATATATATATATATATATATATATATATATATATATATATATATATATGTATAAAGTATAAAGTATATGTATATATGTATATATGTATAAAGTATATATATATATGTATATATGTATAAAGTATATATATATATGTATATATGTATAAAGTATATATATATATATGTATATATGTATAAAGTATATATATATGTATAAAGTATATATGTATATATGTATAAAGTATATATATATGTATATATGTATAAAGTATATATATATATATATATATATATATATATATATATATATATATATATATATATATGTGTGTGTGTATAAAGTATATATATATAAGATATATATATATGTATATATATATATATATATATATATATATATATATGTATATATATATATATATGTATATATATAAGCATATATATATATATATATATATATATATATATATATATATATATATATATGTATATATATAAGCATATATGTATAAAGTATATATATATATATGTATATATGTATAAAGTATATATATATATATATATATATATATATATATATATATATATATATATATATATATATATATATATATATATAAGTATATATATGTATATATGTATAAAGTATATACATGTATATATGTATAAAGTATATATATGTATATATGTATAAAGTATATATATGTATATATGTATAAAGTATATATATGTATATATGTATAAAGTTATATATATATATATATATATATATATATATATATATATATATATATATATATATATATATATATATAAAATTTATTCCAGTCCAAGTTTAACTGCCATTAAATAAAACAACCGAATTCCCCACTAAACCGAAGCCACGTGATCTGGGAATGCCGGGGACTATTTCTTTTCCCGCCACGCTTCCCTCAAAAGTCAACAGTTCGTTACAAAATCCCACAAAGTTGTTTTGGCGGATAGTTTCGTTATGAAACGCATATTAGATCTACGGTGTTCTTTTCCCCCAGCCCTTACTTTTAGTGATTATTTTCTGTTGAGCGTTATGTGATCTTTGACGAAATAAATAAATAAACGAACACTTGAGTAAATCATCTGAGTGGAGAAGTGTTTTCTGAATGTTGGTTATAGTCGTGCCGATGTTACAAAACATGCTATGTTGGTTTCATATATTTGTGTAGGTTCTAATTCATATACGAGTATATGTATGTATGTGTACTGCCTCTTTCTGAGTGGGAATACCTTAACGCAATGAATGGGTTTGCGTGTTGCGATCACCAATCCGCAACGGACAGCGTGGAGCTGCTTGGTGATGAAAATGGTCAAACCCTTGTCTCGAATAAGGACATGTTTGAGGCCTTTGGCCTGCAGTGGACTAGAAACAGCTGAATTTGTTGTGTATATACTGTGTATACATGCAGTGCTTATGTTAACTAAATGTTGCATTTGCGATTCAAAATGACTCGGGGACGAGGTAGTTCATAAGTTGCCTAGGCCTATCATTTATTCAGACAGGAATTATGACGACGATGATGACGATAACCAATCATTATGAGAATGAATTTATTTTCCGAGATAAGTCTTTATAATAGTTTATCAATTCATTAACTTAAAAGACGATAAACATTATAGTGTAGTTATATGTAAATATAATTTTTTTTTTTCTGTATAATTAACAGTTTTATACAACACTGAAAAGTTAATTCATTTATAAACTATGGGATCCAACCTCTTCGTGTTAACGAATATGCTCTTCGTTTTCTGTTATTGTTTCATCCGTGATTGTTTGTCCAATAGACGTTTCGTTAATACTCTGGTAGTACCATATTTATATCGGTATAAAACATCATGTAAACTGGCGTCATCTCTAATTGATCGAGGATTATTGTTTGGTTCTCTAGAGAGTAAAAATTGATCCGAAAACTGCTCGAAATATAGAAAAAAAATTCGTTTTAAAAGCCCTCATTGTAGCATTAATTAAGCTTTTGTCATAGCTTTAGAATTAAAGTGCTTAACCACATTAATTAGTCGTTCAAGTTAGCCTACACATATCATATTTAACCCACAAACTTAACTTAGGACTAGACATAGCCAACGGAAACATTTTGTCCGAATAACGTTACTTATATTTTATATGATTTAACGAATTGAAATACCATTGTATTACATTGATGCATGTGTAACAAATCTTCCGTGGTGGCCTATGCTACTACTAATATTATTATTAATAGCTAAGCTGCAACTTTGGTTAGAAAAGCAGATGCTGTAAGTCTAAGGGCTCCAACAAGGTAAAATAGCCCAGTGAGGAAAGGAAATAAGGACACGAATAAACTACAAGAGAAGTAATGAACAATTAAAATAAAACACTTTAAGAATAGTAACATTAAAACAGATCTTTCATATATAAATTATGAAAAGAGAGTAGACTCATGACTAATGAGCATTCGATGTTCAATTAAATTTGGAAATAGTTCATCAATGGATTATTTTTTATTAGGAGGTAGGAGATTAATAAGACCAATGAATAAAAAAAAAATAATGTAGACCTGAAGATAATCGACCCAGTGCATGAATACATAATGATTAGATATGCTAATTCACATTTTAAACAACACAGGAAAATTAATTCACTTACAAACTCCTCCGAGACTGACTCCAAGCTTTGATGCTCAGTTGTTACTTAGTTACTCTAAGTGTCGGATGTGTTGTCCTTTTTTACCCGGGATTTCAATTATTCGAGCACGTTTTTCACGTTCTGTTTAGTGTTGATATATTTATTTAAATGTGGAATATCTTGGAAAGGAACTGTTTCAGTCGTTCGGTAATTATTGCCCAAGAACTTTGCTCCACAACAAAGTAAATACTGTGCCTAGCCAAAGTTGTTACTGTTGGGAAACAAGGTGTTGATAATATCATTTAATTGCACTCTTTTATACTTTTAACTTTTAAATGTTAGAGCATTTTCATGTTTGTGGAGCCTTTTAGGTAGTTATAATTTTTATTTAAAATGTTTCACTTTTCACAAGATCATATGATTTGAT
>NC_090734.1:141591134-141613634 GCF_036898095.1 Palaemon carinicauda
GTTTCTTTTTCGGTAAGTACAGTTTTTCTTATTTGTGTGTGATGAGCTTCACTTTGAACCATTTCAAAAAAAAAAAAAAAAAAAAAAGAAAAAAAATTGTTTACTTGATGCTATTATAAAATTCCTCAAATATTAGGCCTACTATTTTGATTTTCTTTTTGGGGGAGGGGTCATATACGATAAGTTTAATTCCGTTAAACATATATATGTCATTTTTTTTTATAAATTCTAGTCTACACCTACTGGTCTTTGCACTTGAAATATAATAATTTCAAACGTATTCAATTCGGTCTTTCTCAGTCGTACAGTTGGCTTCATTAATTCCGGTACACTTCCCTTGGAAGTATAGAGACGTTGGTGTACCGGAATTAATGAAGCCAACTGTACCATCAAACAAGTAACCGGGCCTCATCAGATTAAGTGTTATCAGAAAGTAGTGATAGTAGTGTGATATTATATATAGTATCTTCTCTTTAATAAGGTTTAAAGGTTTAAAGGCTGCTCATGAATGGCAGAGGCAAGGGACAGTGACATTGCCCTATCAAGGAGGACAATGTCCTAGAGACTGACTATATATAAATATGATATAGATAATTTTAACCTGAAAGTATTTGGCGATATCAAATCTATATACAACCTCTACTAAATTATAATACCAATACTGGTCGTCTGTCTTTTTTTATTTATTTTTATTTTTGAATGGCTGATCTTTCTTAGAATAGAATATTGAAATTCTCTTCTAGACCTGCGTTGAATTAGAGGATTTGCCAATTTTTTTATTTTTTTATTTATTTATTTTTTTTTTTCAATAGCCGATCTTTCTTTGAATAGGTTATTGATTTTCTTTTAGACCTGCATTGGTTTAGAGGATTTACCCAAAATATTTTTGTTTTTGTGTTTGTTTATCCTCCTCTTAGCTCTTGCTTTCGGCTCCTGCATAATTCTGGTTTTCTCCGGTGTTGCTTTGTCACATAATTCCCTTGTTCGTTCACTTTATCACATTAAGCCCTTATTCTCCGCTTTGTCACATTATTCCCTTATTCGTCCACTCTGTCACACTATTCCTTTATACGTCTACTTTGTCACATTATTCCTTTATTCGTCCACTTTGTCACATTATTCCCTTATTCGTCCACTCTGTCAAATTATTCCCTTATTCGTCCACGCTACCACATTATTCCCTTATTCGTCTACGCTACCACATTATTCCCATATTCGTCCACTTTGCCACATTATTCCCTTATCCGTCCACTTTGTCACATCATTCCCTGATCTGTCCACTTTGTCACATTATTACCTTATCTGTCCTCTCTCACATTATCAACCTTTTTCGTCCACTTTGTCACATTATTCCCTTATTCGTTCACTTTGTCACCTTATTTCCATATTAGTCCACTCTGTCACATTATTTCCTTATTAATCCACTTTGTCACATTATTCCCTTGTTCGTCCACTCTGTCACATTATTCCCTTATCCGTCCACTTTGTCACATCATTCCCTGATCTGTCCACTTTGTCACATTATTACCTTATCTGTCCTCTCTCACATTATTAACCTTATTCGTCCACTTTGTCACATTATTCCCTTATTCGTTCACTTTGTCACATTATTTCCATATTAGTCCACTCTGTCACATTATTTCCTTATTAATCCACTTTGTCACATTATTCCCTTGTTCGTCCACTCTGTCACATTATTCCCTTATTCGTCCACTCTGTTACATTATTCCCTTGTTCGTCCACTCTGTCACATTATTCCCTTATCCGTCCACTCTGTCACATTATTCCCTTATTCGTCCACTCTGTCACATTATTCCCTTATTCGTCCACTCTGTCACATTATTCCCTTGTTCGTCCACTCTGTCACATTATTCCCTTATCCGTCCACTTTGTCACATCATTCCCTGATCTGTCCACTTTGTCACATTATTACCTTATCTGTCCTCTCTCACATTATTAACCTTATTCGTCCACTTTGTCACATTATTCCCTTATTCGTTCACTTTGTCACATTATTTCCATATTAGTCCACTCTGTCACATTATTTCCTTATTAATCCACTTTGTCACATTATTCCCTTGTTCGTCCACTCTGTCACATTATTCCCTTATTCGTCCACTCTGTTACATTATTCCCGTATTCATCCACTTTGTCACATTATTCCTTTATTCATCCACTTTGTCACATCATTACCTTATTTGTCCACTCACATTATTCAATTTTTCGTCTACTCAGTCACATTATTCGCTTATATGTCCACTTTTTCACATTAGTCCCTTATTCGTCCACTCTGTCACATTAGTCCTTTATTCGTCCAATCTGTCACAATATTCCCTTATTCGTCCATTCTCACATTATTTCATTATTCATCCACTTTCTTACATTATTCCCTTATTTGTCCATTTTGTCACATTATTCCCTTATTCGTCCACTCTTACATTATTCCCTTATTCATCCACTCTGTCACATTATTCCCTTATTCATCCACTTTGTCACATTATTCCTTTATTTATCCATTCTGTCACATTACCTTATTCGTCCACTCTCACATTATTCTATTTTTCGTCCACTCTGTCACATTATTCCCTTATATGTCCACTTTGTCACATTATTCCCTTATTCGTCCACTGTCTCATTATTCCCTTATTCGTCAACTTTGTCACACTATTCCCTGGTCAAATTACGTTTTAGCTGTTCCATTAAATTTATTTCTCGACCTTTAAGTGAAAGGGAGTCGCCGTAAGCAGCTTTCAGGGAGTGAAACTGTGACACCGTGTCATTTTTTCGGGTGAATTAGGTTAATCCAAGTTAGTATTGGCCGACCTCCGCCGGTAACCACTTCCTGTGTGCCTCTCGAATTTGACACTGGAATGCATATTCTTGATTTCAGTATTCTATTTTTATAATTTAGTTCTGTAATATCCATCTTAATTTTTGCAATAAACGTTTAGCTCTTTCACGAGAGGTTTGAAATTGTTGCACAGAAGATTATATGCAAACGTTTACAATTCTCCACTCATATAATGACTCAGAAACATTTGAATGAAAATATTAGATATTTACTTTTAAACAAAGTTTATGATCTATAACGAGTTCACAAAACTTTATCCTTAAAATGCTCTAAGCAATAACTTAAAAAAAAAAAAACTAATATGGGTGGCTCTGACTAGTGTAGTTTTGCTGATCATGGCGATACGCACCCCATTTCACCACGTTATAATAAAAAAATCTCCGTAAAAACATATTTCAGTGAAATACAGGCGACCGCAATTTCTACCCTACTTTGTTATTATCTTTTACGGCTGGTGACCGTAATATCACTCCTTAGTGTCAATATATTAGTTTTAAAAGGGTAAATATCTGGCAAAATTTGTTTCAGGATTTTTACCGTTTTTTACGGGAAATTTTCAAGTGTAAATGATTGCGTCTCAGAAAGGGTTTATATATATATATATATATATATGTATATATATATATATATATATATATATTTTATATATATATATATATATATATACATACATATATACATATATATATGTGTGTGTGTCTGTATGCGTTTTCATAAGCTTATAGTCTTTTTAAACATATATTGTTCTAGATGTATTAAATCCATGAATATGTATATATATATATATATATATATATTTCTAAATACTATAAGCCTGTAGAAAATTTTATATATTATAGATATGTACAGTATATATGTGTGTATATATATATATATATATATATGTATGTATGTGTATATATATATAATATATATATATATATATATATACATACATGCATACATATATATATATATATATATATACGTATATTTTTATAAGATTATACTCTTTATAAATATATATTTTCTGAGACTGGATATAAAAACTGTATGTTCAGTGTTGTAGAAATGCCATGACGTTAATTTTGAGATGGTTTTTTTTTAGCCATGGATAGGATATTAAACACAACACATTCAGTTTTTCCATTCCAATGGTATGAATCTTCACCGCATCCTATTATTATTATTATTATTATTATTATTATTATTATTATTATTATTATTATTTGGTAAGCTATACAACCCTAGTTGGAAAAGCAGGATGCTAGAAGCCTCAACAGGGAAGAATAGTCCAATGAGGAAAGGAAATAAAGAAAAACTAGAAAAAAAAAATATTTTAAGAACAATAATAATATTAAAATAAATCTTTCACTTATAGACTATAAAAACATGAAAATAACAGGAGGATAAAAACTTTAAGAAGAGGAAGAGAAACAAGATAATACAGTGTGCTAGAGTGTACCCTCAAGGAAGAAAACTCTAACCCAAGCTTGTGGAAGACCATGGCACAAAGCCTATGGTACTAAACATTTCATCTTTTCTCATCCCTGTATAAGACAGGGAATCTTAATGCTTTTAGAGTCTCATACTTCACGACATATCTGAAATGGGAAAGCTAACGCATTCAAGTGATTTTGAATTATTCTTACCGTCTGTGGTTCATAGCCTGTCAGGTTTTTCCAAAATTCCCATATTTCGATTTTACATAGAATGACATCATATATGAAGAGTGCCTGTCTGTGCTGGTAAATTAATGGTAGTCCTATCTCCTGAGCTATGTTCCCTATCACGAGTTGAATAAATTCATATACACTTTGTTGTCATTTTAGGGTTTTGGTGGCCGATGTGGTAACGTCATTGACCGGTGAACGCCAGACTGGGTTTCGAGTCCTGCTCAAACCCGTTAGTTTCTTTGGTCGCTGCAATCTCACCATCCTTGTGAACTGAAGATGGGTGGTTTGGGCGGAGCTTACAGGTCTATCTGTTGAATTATCAGCAGCCATTGCCTGCCCCTCCTTGGTTCTAGCTTGGGTTGAGAGGCGATAGGGGAAGGTCACTGTTCCCTGCCCCTGCGATTCATAAGTGGCCATTAGACCTTTAAACTTTGTCCTTTCTTCTTTTTAAAGCTCTTATAGTCATCTTAGATAAGTAACCCATGTAGACGCGACTGCTTTATCGTTTTCTTTAAAATGACTAATTTCGCGCTTGTCTCATCAGCATTTGTTGACAGAAAATGTTCATACCGAGGAAAATTTTTGCTCACAGGCTGATATAATGCTCGTATGGTGATTTGAATTTTCATGCTCGTATAAAAATTTGCTCATATTCTGAGTTACTTATACAACGAGATACTAATATATATATATATATATATATATATACATATATATATATATATATATACACACACATATAATGTGTGTGTTTGTATGTATATGTGTATAAGTATTTTCAGTATGTTAGTATGTTTCCATCAAAAAAAAAAAGAGAGAGAGAGAGAGAGAGAGAGAGAGAGAGAGAGAGAGAGAGAGAGATTAATCTATAAAATGCTTTCCCTGAAACATGTCGGGATTCATTTCTATTTAAAAATTCTACAGCCTTTCTAATCTTCGTTTAAGTGAAGCAGCATAGTTCATTTTTTATACGGTCATAAATATCATTTGTTCATATCCATAAAGATTAATCCTTTATGGGAAGTATTAGCAAAGTATTAACGAACTTACCTTCCGCTAATGAAAATCCATTGAATACGTTGAACTTCAAAAGTTCAAAGTTGGAGCAAATGTTTTTATGTTGACCAGGCTGACATGAGTCTTTTTATAGTTTTTATATGACATATCTGTTTTTGACGTTGTTAATAGTTTATATAGGACATATCTATTTTTGACGTTGTTAATAGTTTACTTAGGACATATCTGTTTTTGACGTTGTTAATAGTTTATTTAGGACATATCTGTTTTTGACGTTGTTAATAGTTTATATAGGACATATCTGTTTTTGACGTTGTTAATAGTTTATATAGGATATATCTGTTTTGACGTTGTCACTATTTTTAGAATAACTTATTGTTAATTTATTTTCATCATTTATTTTTTCATTATTTCCTTTCCTTACTGGGCTCCTTTTCCCTATTGGAGCCCTTGGGCTTTAGCATCTTGCTTTTCCAACTAGGGTTGTAGCTTGGCTAATAATAATAATAATAATAATGATAATAATAATAACCGGAATAAAAAAAGTGGAAATTATTCTTTTCTCAATCGTAAGATTATTCTTAGATTATTTCGTAATTATTGGGGGATGAATAGTTGAAGAAGTGGTGGAGAGAAAGAGAGGAGGAAAAAGAGGAAGAATAATCAGAGAGAAAAGAAGGAGAATAACGAAGGGAAGAATCGGCGTTATTTTTTTTTTTTTTTTTTTGGAAAGAATTGATATTGCGAGATAACTTTGGAGTCTTTCGTGTTTACGCAAGAAGTTTGACCTTTTTTTGCGTACTCTAGATTTTTTTTTTACTTTTTTGTTGGTATATATATAATTATATCATATATATATATATATATATATGTATATATAATACATATATATATATATAATTATATATATATACTGTGTATATATATATATATATATATATAGAGAGAGAGAGAGAGAGAGAGAGAGGGTTTGTAGCTGAGACTATTATTAATGATATATTTATATACATATATATATATATATATATAATATATATATATATATATATATATATAAAATATATATATTTATTTATAAATATAAATATATATATATATATATATATATACATATATATATATATATATATATAATGTGTGTGAATGAGTGCGTTTTTGTAGGAGAGAGAGAGAGAGAGAGAGAGAGAGAGAGAGAGAGAGGTTGTAGCCTAGACTACTATTAATGATATATATATATATATATATAAAAATATATATATATATATATATATATATGTATAATGTGTGTGTGAATGAGTGCGATTTTATAAGAGAGAGAGAGAGAGAGAGAGAGAGAGAGAGAGAGAGAGAGAGAACCCTTATCTTTTTTAACCCATATCGCAGTGACAATAGATATACAATCGAACAGAAAATAGCCCAACTATTTTACGTAGGCCTCGGCATGCCGTGAGGAGATATGAAATATCTGGAACACTCCAGCCCCTTTCCAGGATTCATTCTGGAAAGTCCCTAAAAGTCTGTCGAAGGGATGTGTCAATTTCAGGGGCCTCTTTTTTTCCAATATAGGATTTTTGGGGAGCTGGACAGGATATTCACTGGAGGGCTGTCTATTGATTCCCGTGACTTTCGGAAAAAATGAAAACTTCAATTGTTTTTTTTGTTTGTGTGTTTTTTCCTTTCTCATTTCTGTATTTATTCATTCGTTTGTGTAAACGTTTCTTCTATAGTGTGTTTGATTTATTTATTTATTTGTGCATTTATGTATTTATTTTCCTAGAAAACGTTTGCTTCAATTGAGATAAATTTTATCTGCCTTTCCTTAAGTAATGTTGATCATTTATGCATCTATTTACCCACGAAACGTTTGCTTCAATTGATATAAATTTGATCTGCATTTCCATAAGTAATGCTGATCATTTGCGTATTTATTTACCTACGAAACGTTTGCTTCAATTGATATAGATCTGTTCAGCATTTTGTTAAGTAATGTTGTTCATTTATTTATTTATTTAACCAGGAAATATTTGCTTCAATTGAGATAAATTTGATCTCCCTTTCCTTAAGCAACGTTGATCATTTATGAATTTATTTACCCACGAAACGTTTGCTTTATTTGAGATAAATTTGATCTGCCTTTCCTTAAGTAACGTTGATCATTTATGTATTTATTTACCCACGAAACGTTTGCTTTATTTGAGATAAATTTGATCTGCCTTTCCTTAAGTAACGTTGATCATTTATGTATTTATTTACCCAGGAAACGTTTGCTTCAATTGAGATAAATTTGATCTGCATTTACTTAAGTAACATTGATCATTTATGTATTTATTTACCCAGGAAACGTTTGCTTCAGTTAAGATAAATTTGATCTGCATTTACTTAAGTAACATTGATCATTTATGTAGTTATTTACCCAGGAAACGTTTGCTTCAATTGAGATAAATTTGATCTGCATTTACTTAAGTAACATTGATCATTTATGTATTCATTTACCCAGGAAACGTTTGCTTCAATTGAGATAAATTTGATCTGCATTTACTTAAGTAACATTGATCATTTATGTATTTATTTACCCAGGAAATGTTTGCTTCAATTGAGATAAATTTGATCTGCATTTACTTAAGTAACATTGATCATTTATGTATTAATTTACCCAGGAAACGTTTGCTTCAATTGAGATAAATTTTATCTGCATTTACTTAAGTAACATTGATCATTTATGTATTTATTTACCCAGGAAACGTTTGCTTCAATTGAGATAAATTTGATCTGCATTTACTTAAGTAACATTGATCATTTATGTATTTATTTACCCAGGAAACGTTTGCTTCAGTTAAGATAAATTTGATCTGCATTTACTTAAGTAACATTGATCATTTATGTATTCATTTACCCAGGAAACGTTTGCTTCAATTGAGATAAATTTGATCTGCATTTACTTAAGTAACATTGATCATTTATGTATTTATTTACCCAGGAAACGTTTGCTTCAGTTAAGATAAATTTGATCTGCATTTACTTAAATAACATTGATCATTTATGTATTTATTTACCCAGGAAACGTTTGCTTCAATTGAGATAAATTTGATCTGCATTTACTTAAGTAATGTTGATCATTTATGTATTTATTTACCCAGGAAACGTTTGCTTCAATTGAGATAAATTTGATCTGCATTTACTTAAGTAACATTGATCATTTATGTATTTATTTACCCACGAAACGTTTGCTTCAGTTGAGATAAATTTGATCTGCATTCCTTAAGTAATGTTGATCATTTATGTATATATTCACCCTCGAAACATTTGCTTAAGTTGGTATGAATTTTATCTGCATTTCCTTAAGCAACGTTGATCTTTTATGTATTTATTTACCCACGAAACGTTTGCTTCAAGTGAGATAAATTTGATCTGCATTTCCTTAAGTAATGTTGATAATTTATTTATTTATTTACCCAAGAAATTTTTGCGTCAATTGATATAAATTTGATTTGCAATTGCTTAAGTAATGTTGATCACATATGTACTCATTTACTCAAGAAACGTCTTCTTTAATTGATGTAAATTTTATCTGCATTTCTTCAAGTAATTTTGATGATATGTATTCCTTTTTATGACAATCTCACGTTTGAAGTTGTATTTTTGTGTGTCTGTAACCATGTAAGCGTGATAAAACGAATGATAAAGCCGTTTTTCAAAAATTGTGAAATATTCTCTATCATGAAGTAGCGTTACCAAAATGGATTTTAGGGAAACGAATGAAAGGTTAGAGCTATCAGCCTTCAAAATATTCTCGGTAGAGGTTTGTTCTCATTTATATTCTGTAATTTATCGAGGTCGTTTATAAACAGCAATTTAGTGATCAATTATACACTTTTTCTCTAACATAGGCTCACATTCCTTTAATACATCATTAAACTAGGAGGGCACTTAGTAGAGAGCATGCTTTCGCCACGCCAAGCAGCAGTCTTAACTCCACTGCGTACCGTACTTCAATTTCTAGTAGATTTGTCCTTGGATCATACCCCGCATGTCCATCAAGTTTTATAACATATTTACTTTCCTGGTTTTAATTGAATATTCTTTTAATCTTTATTTATAATAAACGACATTGGCGTCAATGACCTTCGATGTCAGGATACCAGAGAACTCCAAATCAATCAATCAATCAATCGTTGAAATTGGCTCTGTAGTTTTGCGTAATGCTGTTCACAAACCAAAATAAATTAAAAAATATGCTATTTACATAACATTACTGCGTACTTGTACTTTATCCCAAATGTTAAAGATTCATCCTTGGGTCATCGCCAACATGACTGCCAAGTTTGGTCTATATCGGTACAGTAGTTTTTGTGTAAAGTTGCTCACAAACAGATAGATAAACGTCGACATGAGTGAATACATACCCTTCGCAATTACATCCATTACTATTATTATTATTATTAAATGCTAAGCTAAAACCCTAGTTGGAAAAGCATGATGCTATAAGCCCAGGGGCCCCAACAGGGAAAATAGCCCAGCGAGGAAAGGAAACAAGGAAAAATAAATGATTTTAAGAATAGGAAAAACATTGAAATCAATATTTCCTATATAAACTATAGAAATTTAACAAAACAAGAGGAAGAGAAACTAGATAGAACAGTGTGTCCAAGTGTACCCTCAAGCAAGAGAACTCTAACCCAAGACAGTGGAAGACCATGGTACAGAGGCTATGGCACTACCCAAAACTAGAGAACAATGGTTTGATTTTGGAGTGTCCTTCTCCTTGAAAAGCTGCTTACCATAGCTGAAGAGTCTCTTCTACCCTTACCAAGAGGAAATTAGTCACTGAACAGATCCAGATCTTTACAAAGAGCCATTGGGATTAAAAGGTATAGATAGTATGATCGAGAGCCTCTTCATAAATTTATTGAAGGTAACGTATTTGATTTTGGAATATTTAGGAATCTTGCGTGTTTAGATGTAATTTAGTATCTGTTCTTCAAAGGGGTTGTACTAACACATCCGTTTAGGGTCAATTCTCTCGCTCTACATCTGTCTTTATAATTATTTTTATTGATCCGAGTATTAAAAAAAATGACTCTTTTTATTACCCAGTGTTTTGAACGTATTCTTTTTGTATACGTAACCTATTAACCATATCTCGATTTTTCTAGTGCCGAATATCACCTCTATCTCTCTCTCTCTCTCTCTCTCTCTCTCTCTCTCTCTCTCTACTTGATATGCATAAGCTTATCTGTTCATGAGATAAGGGAAATGAACTAAGACGAAATTCATATATGGTTGCTCCTTGGTGCTTACCATTCTTCTCAGCGGAACTGATACTAATCGCCATCTCTCTCTCTCTCTCTCTCTCTCTCTCTCTCTCTCTCTCATCAAGTGTCTCAGAGCTGCATCATTCTATTTTCTATCTTTTCCATAGAATTCCTGTTACCATGTAATAGTCTAATATGATTCCATCAATTTCATTAGAGACCATTTCCATGGTAGACACAAATACGCTGTGGTTGACATTTTTACCTCAGATATGAAGAAAGAGGAGATCAATGTGGTAACCTCCCTGACTAGTGATTGTTAGACTGGGGTTCGAGTCTCGCTCATATTCATTAGTTCGTTTGGTCGGTGCAACCATCCTTGTGAGCTAAGTTCGGGGGTTTGGGGGAGCCTATAGGCCTATCTGCTGAGTCATGAGCAGCCATTGCCTGGCTCTACTTGGTCCTAACTTGGGTGGAGAGAGGGCTTGGGCGCTGATCATAAGTATATATGGTCAGTCTCAAAGGCATTGTACTGCTCGATAGAGCAATGTAACTGTCCCTTGCCTTTGCTATTCATGAGTGGCCTTTAATCCTTTAAAGTGTAACTGCTAATGCGTAGTCCCAAAGATTTCCTGTCCCAGAAATATTTTCCAAAATGCTCCCCGGATACTAACTAGCAGAGCGGTATCTCTATCCTCGGCTCTGCTAACTATAGTCAATTCTTTTAAGTGAGGCAGATTTGCATTGACTCGCAGGGGTGCCCCTTTTAGCTCGGAAAAGTTTCCTGATCGCTGATTGGTTGGACAGGATAATTCTAACCAATCAGAGAGAAGGAAACTTTTCCGAGCTAAAAGGGCACCGCTCCGAGTCAGTGCAAGTGCGCCTCATTAAAAAAAATGAGTATAGAGGCCTGTTATGTCTTGGACGTGGGTTAATCATATTATCTGAAAATTGGCGTATTCGTTCGAAAAAGAGTTCACTTTGAACTCGGGTGAACAGCTTCAGAAATTGTGTCCCTTTTGAGCTAAGGTTTTATGAATTCTCTGATTCACTGAACCATTGGACTTGTTCAATAAATTTGTGATTTTCTCCACTTGTGCTTTTAGATTGATTTTATTATTAGATCTGTTAGGTCTTGTCGGTAATAAATGCGGCATACTAGGGCAACGCATTCATGCCCGCACACACAAAGATAGGTACACACACACACACACACATATACATATATATATATATATATATATATATACAGTGTATATATATGTATATATATTTATATTTATATATATACACAGTATATATATGTATATATACATACTAGATAAGTCGGTATACATTTATATATATACAGTATATATTATATATATATGTATATATACATATATATGTATATATATACATATATATATATATATATATATATATCTATCTATCTATCTATCTATCTATATATATATATATATATATATATATTAATATAAGTACGTAATATGCTCTCTCTCTCTCTCTCTCTCTCTCTCTCTCTCTCTGCCAAGATTTTTGTTACGTCTTTAAACGAATTCATCGAAGTCCAGAAATATATAACCTGGTTTTCAACGAATGCGTCAAGCACTTTCGCCTGCATTGCCCCCCCTCCCCCACCCTCCCCCCGCCTCAAAGGTGGACAGAATATACCAGCTTCAAAATAGTCGAGATCCGAAATATGTTGAGCTTTTAAACCCGTCTTTCGTTTCAACTAACGCCAAAGGCCACGATTTCTCTATTCTGACATTTTACATGTGAATACTAAAAGGTCTCGCAGAGCATTTCACAGTGACAAACCCAAGACCAATTCTATATATATATATATATATATATATATATATTATATATATATATATATATATATTCAAATAAGCCATATATTTTTGATACATTAATGTCTGGACTCTCTTAGCGACCTCGGGATCAGAGCGGAGGCGAAATCACACAAAGACAAGAGCTTGTGATCTGCCGGGAGTCGAACCCTGGTCCGGCAAACTTGTATAGACAGTGACTAACCACTTGTCTTTGTGTGATTTCGCCTGGGGCTCTGATCCCGAGGGCGTTAAGAGAATCCAGACATTAATGCATAAAAAAATATATGCTTATTTGAATATGAAAATCACGTCTAAATGTGCCAAATTTATCATGTATAATATATACATATATATATATATACATACATATATATATATATATATATATATGTATGTAGGTATGTATATATATATATATATATACATATACATATATATATATATATATATGTGTGTGTGTGTGTGTGTGTATATATACTAAAGTTAGTTCCTTTAGTACCTGCAACCTTACCATACTTGTGAGCTAAGGATGGGGAGTTTCTGGAATCCTACAGGTCTACCTACTGAGTCCTCATCAGCCATTACCTGGTCCTCCCTGGTCCTAGTTTAGGTGGAGATGGGGTTTGGGTGCTGATCATATGATATATGGTTAGTCTCTAGGGCATTGTCCTGCTAGGGCAGTGTCACTGTTCTTTGCCTCTGCCATTCATGATTGGCCTTTAAACCTTTAAGCCCATTATGTTGTAGTGATTTTACAAAGGAATTCAATTACATATGATTTTCCTATCATTATGCCACGGACTAATTGATAATAGTTTTATGTTCATTTTATTGAAATGGAGATTATGGTAACTTATTGGAAACGTCCTTGCCTAGCAATCTGCTAGACGGGAGTTTGAGACCCGCTCAAGCTTGATAAGTTTCTAATAGTGTCTGAAACTTCACCATTCTTCGGAGCTAGGGATGGGGTGTTTGGGGAGCCTCTAGTTCTATCTGCTGAGTCATCAGCAGCCATTGCCTGGCCCTCCCTGGTCTTGGATTGATGGACAGAACCATTGGACGCTTATCATATGTATATTAGGTCAGTTTCTATGGCATTGTTCTGTCTCTTGCCTCAGCCATTCATGAGCATCCTTTAAACTATGAATCTTTTTTGGAACTATCATTAATGAAGATCAGCAACATAATAAAAATTCACAATCGTCACCAGAGTGCAAAACAGTAAACAGATGGAAATCAAATCATTATCATAAGACAAAAAAGACAAAAAAAAAATTTCAAAGAAAAATAACTGTTTCCAATCCTATCCAATTGACTACTAAGAACTAAGAATAATCGAATGACTAGCCTACCAGTGTCGTAGAAAAATAGCAAAGAAAAAAAAAAAAAGAAAAAAAAAAAGGATTTTTTCTTCCTCTTAGTCCTATCTCCTCTCACCACTTCCATTCAAAAAGCTTTGTTGCTCGGCAGCCCCGAAAGGCCTAAAGGAAAATGAATTCGTCGAGATGATTTTCCCCCAAAACCTTTATGAGCGAAGAGAGGCTTTTTGATATTCCACAGAGCCAAAGTCTGCGGTCAGAAAACCCCGCTTTAGTGCGAGAATAGATTCGGGATTAGAAGTTTTCTCTCCTCTTCTTTTTTTTTTTTCATCTCTGCCAATACGACCAAGAGATCGTGCTGGCATAAGGCCAGCTTTATCTTATTACGACAGCATAAAAGAGGATTGAAAATATTTATTTTAATGTTGTTACTGTTCTTAGAATATTTTATTTTTCCTTGTTTCCTTTCCTCACTGGGCTATTTTCCCTGTTGGGACCCCTGGGCTTATAGCATCCTGCTTTTCCAACTAGAGTTGTAGATAAGCAATTAATAATAATAATAATAATTAATAATTAATAATTAATAATTAATAATTAATAATAATAACAATAATTAATAATTAATAATTAATAATTAATAATTAATAATCAATAATTAATAATTAATAATAATAATAATAATAATAATAATAATAATAATAATAATAATAATAATAATAATAATAATAATAACACGAAGATGCTCTTCTACTCGCGGTTGTATCTTGAGATCATCAAAGCTTTCTCTAATGAAATCTGGCGAACGTCATCTACATGAGATTCGATTCTTATTTTCCCAGGTGGATAATTAGGATCAGATTCTTTTGAAAGTTATTTTCATTAGTTCTTCCACTTAGTGATCTCTTATCTTTTTATTATAGTCGTTGTCGAAGGATTAATTCGATTTGAAGGAATGTTTAATTGAACTCGGTGGGTTCTTGGTTAATTAAAAGTTCTGAAATTGGAATAAAAACTTCTGAAGGTTTAATAGAAAGTAAGTAAATGAGCCGTTTTATTAGATAATTTCCTTAATGAGAGAGAGAGAGAGAGAGAGAGAGAGAGAGAGAGAGAGAGAGAGCATAGTTATAAATACATTATAAGGATCATCGTCAGAGGAATTTTCATGAGAGAGAGAGAGAGAGAGAGAGAGAGAGAGAGAGAGAGAGGCGGGTGGGCATTGTCATGAATACATTATATGCCTCAACGTCGGAGGAATTTTCCTGAGAGAGAGAGAGAGAGAGAGAGAGAGAGAGAGAGAGATTGAAAAGCCCAATTTTATCAACTTTTATGAATTGTTAAATACATATGTACGCATATCAACTACATTAAGCAACAATGGGATACGATTAATCTGATAAACTAATATATGCATAGATATTCCTTTAATAAAGGGTAATTAACGGTAGGAAATCCCTTCTAAAAAGGTTGTGGAATATAACAACGTTGTAAATATATAACACAAGCCTACATCCTAATCATCATAATCATCATTATTATTATTATTATTATTATTATTATTATTATTATTATTATTATTATTATTATTACATCCTAATTCAATCCACGGACCCGTGCCCACCAGTACATTTATTATTATTATTATTATTATTATTATTATTATTATTATTATTATTATTATTATTATTATTAGCTAAGCCACAACCCTAATTGAAAAAGCATGATGCTATAAGCCTAAGGGCTCCAACAGGGAAGAATAGCTCAGTTAGGATAGGAAGCAAGGAACTAAATAAACTACAAGAGAAGTTATGAACAAACAAAATAGAATGTTTCAAGAACAGTAACAATAATAAAATTGAGCTTTCATATATAAACTATAAAAACTTCAAAAAACCAACAAAAGAAATATGGTTGAATAGTGTGACCAAGTGGACCCTCACGCAAAAGAAATAGAAATGGGTCTGTAGTCAGATAAACTGAAATATAACTCTCATAGTGTACAAAAGATGGTGAATATTTGACACCAAAAAAGAGTTCCCACGCCTATCCAATCCACAGCAATAAAAAAGGCGCCGAACATTTGTAGGCTCACAAGTTTTCCCTAAACCAATGGTAAAATGAAAGGCGTTCCATTTCTCTCTTAGGCCTAACCGGTTCAGACCACATCCATTCGGAAAAAAAAAGAAAGAAAGATGGCTCGTGGCTCCACAATCACAAAAGGTCTAAGTAGATTTGATTCGGTGGAATGACTTTCCCCAAAAGCGCTTATGAATGAAGAGAGCCTCATTCATATTCTGGAGATCAGATGGCGGGGCCAGGAAACCTCTTCTAAATGCGAGAATGGTTTCGGGATTTAATTGATTTTTGTTCTTTTCTCCGGCTACTTTTACAAACAAGAGTCCGTGCTCGTATAAGGCGACTACTTTTCCAAACAACAGTCCGTGCTGGTATAAGGCGACTAATTTTACAAACAGTGTCCGTGATGGTATAAGGAGACTACTTTTACAAACAAGAGTCCGTGGTGGTATAAGGTGACTACTTTTCTAAACAACAGTCCGTGGTGGTATAAGGCGACTAATTTTACAAACAGTGTCCGTGTTGGTATAAGGAGACTACTTTTACAAACAAGAGTCCGTCTTGGTACAAGGCGACTACTTTTACAAACAAGAGTCCGTCTTGGTATAAGGCGACTACTTTTACAAACAGTGTCCGTGTTGGTATAAGGCGACTACTTTTACAAACAAGAGTCAGTGTTGTTATAAGGCGACTACTTTTACAAACAAGAGTCCGTGTTGGTATAAGGTGACTACTTTTACAAACAAGAGTCTGTGTTGGTATAAGGCGACTACTTTTACAAACAAGAATCCGTGTTGGTATAAGGCGACTACTTTTACAAACTAGAGTCCGTGTTGGTATAAGGTGACTACATTTACAAACAAGATTCTGTGTTGGTATAAGGCGACTACATTTACAAACAAGAATCCGTGTTGTTATAAGGCGACTACTTTTACAAACAAGAGTCCGTGTTCTTATAAAGTGACCACTTTTACAAACAAGTGTCCGTGTTGGTATAAGGCGACTACTTTTACAAACAAGAATCCGTGTTGTTATAAGGCAACTTCTTTTACAAACAAGAGTCTGTGTTGGTATAAGGCGACTACTTTTACAAACAAGAGTCTGTGTTGGTATAAGGCGACTACTTTTACAAACTAGAGTCTATGCTGGTATAAGGCTACTACGTTTACAAACAAGATTCTGTGTTGGTATAAGGCGACTACATTTATAAACAAGAGTCTGTGCTAGTATAATGCGACTACTGTACTTTTACAAAGAAGAGGCTGTGCTGGTATAAGGCGACTACTTTTAAAAATAAGAGTCCATTCTGGTATAAGGCGACTACTTTTAAAAATAAGAGTCCGTTCTGGTATAAGGCGACTACTTTTACAAACAAAAGTCCGTGTTGGTATAAGGCGACTACTTTTACAAACAAGAGTCTATGCTGGTATAAGGCGACAACATTTACAAACAAGAGTCCGTGTTGGTATAAGGCGACTACTTTTACAAACAAGAGTCCGTGTTGGTATAAGGCGACTACTTTTACAAACAAGAGTCTATGCTGGTATAAGGCGACAACATTTACAAACAAGAGTCCGTGTTGGTATAAGGCGACTACTTTTACAAACAAGAGTCCGTGTTGGTATAAGGCGACTACTTTTACAAACAAGAGTCTATGCTGGTATAAGGCGACTATATTTACAAACAAGATTCTGTGCTAGTATAATGTGACTACTGTACATATACAAAGAAGAGTCCATGCTGGTATAAGGCGACTTCGTTTACAAACAAGATTCCTTGCTGGTATAAGGTGACTATGTTTACAAACAAGCGTCCGTGCTGGTATAAGACGACTATGTTTACAAACAAGAGTCCGTGCTGGTATAAGGTGACTAGATTTTCAAACAAGATTCCTTGCTGGTATAAGGCGACTACTTTTACAAACAAGATTCCTTGCTGGTATAAGGTGACTATGTTTACAAACAAGAGTCCGTGCTGGTATATGGCGACTACATTTACAAACAAAAGTCCTTGCTGGTATAAGGTGACTATGTTTACAAACAAGAGTCCGTGCTGGTATATGGCGACTACATTTACAAACAAAAGTCCTTGCTGGTATAAGGTGACTATGTTTACAAACAAGAGTCCGTGCTGGTATATGGCGACTACATTTACAAACAAAAGTCCGTGCTGTTATAAGGTGACTACATTTTCAAACAACGAGTCCGTGCTGGTATAAGGCGAGTACATGAAAAAAATTCCGTTCTGGTATAAGGCGACTACATTTACAAACAAGAGTCCATGCTGATATAAGGTGACTACATTTACAAACATGATTCCATGCTGGTATAAGGCAACTATATTTACCAAAAATAGTTCGTGTTGGTGTAAGGCAACTACTTTTACAAACAAGATTCCGTGCTAGTATAAGGCGATTACATTAATTTAACAAACAAGATTCCGTGCTGGTATAAGGCGATTACATTAATTTAACAAACAAGATTCCGTGCTGGTATAAAGCGATTACATTAATTTAACAAACAAGATTCCGTGCTGGTATAAAGCGATTACATTAATTTAACAAACAAGATTCCGTGCTGGTATAAAGCGATTACATTAATTTAACAAACAAGATTCCATGCCGGTATAAGGCTTCTTTAGGGCGCTCATAAATGACAGAGGCTAGGGACAGTGACATTGCCCTATCAAGCAGCACAATACCCTAGAGAATATAGATAAGATCAGGGCCGAAGCCCCCTCTCCACCCATGCTAGGACCAAGGAGGGTCAGGCAATGCTTGCTGATGACTAGACAGATAGACCTATAGCCTCCCTCAAACCTCACTTCCTTAGCTCACAAGGATAGTTAGGTTTCAGCGACCAAAGGATCTAACGAGTTTGAGCGGGACTCGAACCCCAGTTTAGCAATCACCAGTTTGGAACGTTACCACATAGGACACCACAACCTCAATATGATAATCTCTTTTTGAGTGGGGATACTTTTAACGTAATGAAAGATTTTTGTATCGTTGTGGTCGGCAAAGCTGTACCAGTCAAGGTTGGTTTGCCTTAAACAGTCACATTAAAGTCTCCCAACATCACCAATCTTCAGCTGACCAGCTTGGTGATGAAAGCTGGCCAATCCCTATACATGAATAAAGACATGTCTGAGGCCTTTGTCCAGCAGTGGACTCAAAACGGCTGCATTTGTTGTTGTTGTATTATGATGATAATACCCAACATCTAAAGAGAATAAAAGCCGCTGTTATATCTTAAGGTTATCTCGCACTGATGGATTTCTGCGTGAGACTTCAATAAGCGAGTTTCTGTGCCAGAAATAATTCTGGGATTAAATTCCTTTAAAAGGAATTTGCGTTATTGCTTTCACGGTGGATATTTTTCTTCTTTTTGTGGGGTTGGGGGGGGGGTGGGAGGCATTCTTTGCTTGAAGTTTATTAAGTTGTGAAGGAGAGAGAGAAGAACTTATTTCGTAAAAGAGGATCCTGGTTGATTGAAAGTAAATAAAGTGTTACAGCGTTTGAAAATGATAGAAAAAAAATAAAGATTACTGTGTTTTGAGCTTTGACAAAAAAAAAAGAGAGAGAAAGAAAGAATAGTGTGTTTTGAGCTTTGGCAGGTTCTTCTCACTCCCCAAGAGAGATGAGTTCACCAAACTTTCAATTGGGCTCCACAAGGCACTAGAAGAGTTGGAGGTCCCAGGCCTACATGGCTGAAGACTATGAAGCGTGAAGTAGATGATGATCGGAGAAATATTGATTTAAAAGCACAAGATAGAGGTGGCTGGTGAAATTAAACTGAGGCCATTTGCGTCAATAGGCGTAGGAGAAGATGATGATGATGATGTGTTTTGAGTTGAATAATTAGTAAATAGCTATGCTATGAGAGAGAGAGAGAGAGAGAGAGAGAGAGAGAGAGAGAGAGAGAGAGCAGTTCACAGAACTTTTTTTCTGGATTGTTTATGGAAATCATCGTCATTGTTGTTTTATAGTAGTACTAACACGCGTAGTAGTTCATCATTAGGCCATATTTAGATGCGAATACTTAACGAGGCCATGGATGAAATTCATTTAAAAAGAGAGATAACTAGAGGGGTACTCAGTAGAGCGTAGACCTCCGCCGTGGTAGCATATTTCTCGACCTTTTGTTCGACCTTGACCTTCGACCTTAACATGTATTAATTGGCTTGGATTTTTATACACAAATATGAACCAAGTTTGAAGTCTGTGACAACGATATCCAAACTTATGGCTGATTACGAGAATTGGACATTTTACTTGACCTTGACCTTTGACCTTGACCTTGACCTTTGACCTTGACCTTGACCTTTGACCTTGACCTTGACCTTTGACCTTAACCTTCCTGAATTTATTAATTTCCAACTTTTTACATAACAGTTAATCCCAGCAAGTTAATTACTGTACCATTAAAATTGTGGCTTGGAAGCTGTTCATAAACAAACACACACACAAACAAGGAGTAAAACATAACCTCCTTCCAACTTCGTTGACGGAGGTAAAAAGGAGAGAAAAGAATAGGGTTAATTAAATAAGTCATGATTCATTAAGGATGGAAAGATAACGTTTAGGTTTGGCCTGATCACGGAAGGAAAATGTTATAATTCTCTCTCTCTCTCTCTCTCTCTCTCTCTCTCTCTCTCTCTCCTTCGTAAAGCATGAGTGCTTATCTTGAGATAAGGGAAATGAACTGACACAGAATTCATATAAAATTGCATCTTGATGTCTACAACTTTTCTTGGCAAGATTGATTCTCCCTCCCCCCCCCCTCTCTCTCTCTCTCTCTCTCTCTCTCTCTCTCTCTCTCTCTCCTTAATTACTGGAACATATGCATTACGGAAGTTCCTCACCTTCCTTCTCAATCTTTGCATGCCTACCATCTCCTGCAATTTATTCTCTCTCTCTCTCTCTCTCTCTCTCTCTCACTCTGCTTAACTCTTCCTTATCTCTTTCTTCCTCCTTAATTACTGGAACATATGCATTACAGTAGTTCCTCATCTTCCTCTCTCAATCTGTGCATGTCTACCATCCCCTCCAACTCTCTCTCTCTCTCTCTCTCTCTCTCTCTCTCTCTCTCTCTCTTCCTCCTTAATTACTGGAAGATATGCATTACAGTAGTTCCTCATCTTCCTCTCTCAATCTGTGCATGTCTACCATCCCTTCCAACTCTCTCTCTCTCTCTCTCTCTCTCTCTCTCTCTCTCTCTCTCTCCATAATTACTGGAAGGTATTATGCTTAATAGTAGTTCCTCATCTTCCTATCTTAATGTGTGCATCTCTCTCTCTCTCTCTCTCTCTCTCTCTCTCTCTCTCTCCCCTTAATTACTGGAACGAATTATGCATTACAGTAGTTCCTCACCTCTCTCTCTCTCTCTCTCTCTCTCTCTCTCTCTCTCCATTCGTACCGAAATGAAACATATGCTAAGCCCATGTCTTGGAAATCGACACAGTAATATCTTCCGTGTGATCCCTACTCATGTCTTAACGACTTTATGCGCAGTCTTTGAAGCAGAAGGGAGGGAGGGAGGGATTTCGAGGGGGAGGGGGAAGGGAGGAAAAGAGGGGGGGAGGGGTTTATTCATGCAGAGTGGGAAAGGCATATAAACAGTCGGTTGAGCAGCAAAGCGGGTCCTCGTTAATTGCAATAATTCTCCGAAGTTGCTGCCAGAGCAGCTGCAAGGCAGAAAATATCTGCAGGAGTCTGCAATTGCAACACATAATTAAACTCGAACTCTTAATGAAGTTCATAAATCGGTCTCTTGGATCTTCATTTTTTTAACTAATGATGTGAGGACTGTACGTGGCGCCACAGACTGGGGATAAATATTCTGTATAGCCGGATTAACTAGAGTGCATGAGTATGAGTGTGTAAATACACACACACACACACACACACACACACACACATATATATATATATATATATATACATACATATATATATATATATACAGTATACATATCCATACATGTATATACTGTATGTAGATAATGTTTGTTTTTCGTGTATTAGCTTTTACGATTAACAAGAGCGCATGAGTATTTGTGTGTAAATACACACATATATTTGTACATACATTATATGTATACTTTCATATGTAAATACTGTATGTATATGTGTGTGCATTTAGCGTATTAGTCTTTACGATTAACAAGAGCGCATGAGTATGAGTGTTTAAATGCACGCACATTTATGTGTATGTACAGTATACATATACATATACATATATATGTATATACTGTATGCATATAATGTGTGTGCATTTAGTGTATTAGTCTTTACGATTAACAAGAGCGCACGAGTATGAGTGTGTAAATGCACGCACATTTATGTGTATGTACAGTATACATATACATATATATGTATATACTGTATGTATATAATGTGTGTGCATTTAGTGTGTTAGTCTTTATGATTAACAAGAGTGCATGAGTATTAGTGCGTAAATACACACACATATATTTGTGTATACAGTATACATA